>NW_025777452.1:0-96083 GCF_021130785.1 Homalodisca vitripennis | reverse complement strand
ACTGAGATAAATATCCGCGTCTCTATTTTAAAAGATTATGACGGTGGAGGTACGCACAAAGTGTGGTCCTAATAAAAGTTGGCTAATGGACCGTTGAGGCTCGGAAATGAATGTGCAGCTATCTAGGAACAGCGCGGAGAGTTGCATACAAGAGGTTAGATGTTTATAGCAGCATGAAAAATACCCGCAGACTACTCTTAGTAAACTGATGTAAAATGATTACTAGACTGGATAAAATGAGCTTTATCCGGTTCATTTAACTCCAAATATATTTGGTGTTAAATAACTAATCCAAAATCATCTTCCTCTTAGACCACACTTTACTACTAAAAAATAAAAATAATTACTCAATGAGTAATATTATTGATGTGAGTTGAAAGTGTTTTCAATAAAATTTATTAGACCACCATTGTTAGGAGTGAACTCATGTACATTATAGCATCTTGTGGGATTGAAGTTCAAATTCTTTATCACGGTTATTTACAATAAGTGGTTACTTAAAAAACTACAATCCTAGTATCTCTGTTTTTCGAAACTTGAAAGAAAATCACACCCAAAATTTGGTTTTTGTAAATCACACCCCTCAATGAAATCCTTTTATTCTCCGAGAATTCTAATTATAAAGGTATTTTAAAAAGTATGGTGAAGACTTTACATCTATATCTCAATTCGCTAGGAATATATCCAGGCGTATCATAACTTATTTTATGTAATGTATATTTATATAAACGTTTGTGTGTTTGTGTGTGTGCGCGCGCGTGTTATATTATATTGAAACCCATACACTTTTAAATTAGATTGGCTTTACTAGTGGGATAGTCATTAAATTTCACTACAACGATATTACGACAAAACGTAATACATCAATTAAATTTGAGGATACCCGTGTACTGACTGAGCTACCACATGTGATTATTAATGAAATCAGACAAGCGAGCTATTCCTTCAGAGAACTGTAGCGTGTAGAGATGTAATTAGTTCGAAAATCCGTAATGCTAGTTTCATTATGTTAACAAAAAATAATATTAGAATGGTTTTAGTTTGTACCAAACGTAATCACACTAATTTATCATACCTATTTTTCTGTTCTGATTTAGTTCAAAAACAGTGCTCGTAAATAGTAAGGAGATTCTATCGTATATCCCAGCCAAAAGACTATGCAGGACTTTTTGCATACAGCTGATAAGTAAAAATGCTTAAAATAGTTTTAACGTGGAGCACTTTTACCTTTCGGTATTTATTTTAATCTTCACAGTCATGGTTTATAGAAACAGAGCACAGAAACGGGTTACATTGTAGAGGGACAATTCAACACAATTACATGTAAAATAATGCAAGTAGGTGTTTAATATTTAAAAAGTAATTAAACTGATTTCAAAAACAGATCATTTTGAAACTGTTATGCCAAATTTTAACACCAGTCTTAAAACCATAATTGTTATAAGCTAAAAGATTAAAGGAAACAAACAGTGTATATCTTACTTCCGAAGATCTGATAGCCTAATAAATAACGAATGAGGCATTTACTTCTCTGACCCAACCGTATATTAGAGGTTACTTTTTTTCTACTTACATATAGTGGACATGTCCAATTCTGAATAAGGAAATGAATAGGATGGATAGATTTTTTCCTCCCCGTCCGCTCATAGCTATCGTATATGCACTTTCAAAGAAAAACCAAATATAAAGATACAAAAATCACGGAATACAAAATGCCTCAGCACGTAGATTTTTTCTATAAGCATATTATACATATTCTTCTCATCATCTACCTTTTGTAATGCATCAATTAAGTTTTTCCAATAATTTATGGTTTGTAGAACAAAAATTCATATGTTCATTGTTGTTGAGTGAAATTATTAATAAAGTTATCTTAAATAATTACACATACTTAAATAGTGGCTGTATTTGGTTTTAATTACTAGAATTTAAAGAGTTTGATTTTTTAAATACGTGTTTGTACTTAAAGTTATTCATTGTAAAAATAAGCCACAGTACATGAATGGCAGACAACCGGTTCTACTAAGGTTGTCTGCAAATTTAAAAAAATCCATTCATCCAGATATGAGACGCGTTACTTTATCGCGTGTAAAGTGTAATACAATATTGTGCTAAGTTTGTGTAAGAATTATAGTTTGTTTATTTGTTTTTATAATTTTCCCTTTATCATTATGGTTGAATGAGAACAATTAATTATGTTTTCCAGTGCCTAGTCTAATCCCAATAAACCACATTCAATCTCAAAGCTTCATTCAGTTTTTAAAAGTCTATGGGTCACTTAGTTCTATTGTGCGAACAGACATACACAAATTACTTTTTGTTGCCCCATAGAATGCCAGGATTTGCTTACAGTCAGTCAGCCAATAACACATCTACCTAACAACTATTGTACGTAATGCAGTAAACTTTTTACTCCCTAAATTTTTTTGTTCATGTTTTCATACTTTTTGTTGTTGAAATAATAGTTTAATTTGGATATATACTTTTAACTTGAAACAATATTAAAATATGATACAACTTAAAATAATATTTTAATAGCAAGAATTTTTACTAAATAAAATATTGGTGGAGTTAAAAGCACTTTAAGAACATAAAAACAGTACCGGAAGGAAAGACATTTGGAAAATCGGTTACCCCTGGTTGGATTCACTTGGTATTTTTATAGAAAATTGTTTTGGTCTTTACGACAGTTGTTGATTATTATAACTCGCGTAAGCCATTATAGATTTGTTCTTCTACACGTGCATTATTAATCCTCTATTCTTCTTGATAAACGTATACTAAATTAGTAAATGTATCATCATTTATTGCTTATAGTATAATATCAAAATGGTATCGTGTGTTATAACCCAGTGTGGATGTAAGTACCAATTTAAGTAAGTGAGTACTAAGTACCCATGTAAGTAGATGCTATTAATATAACATCTACTTACATTGTGTAACAAGTTGTAACAGAATAGGCAGCGCAAAAAACTCTACTGTGCATAAAAACATTGTATAATTATAGTAGTTTTAAAGTGTAGGTTTATACACTTATATACACCATTTTATTTTATAAACATTAAATAATGTTGTAAAAAAGATTGATTTTTTTTACATAGCAAATTAATTATTACAAAAAATCTCATATTATTGACATGTTATCATGTACTATGACAGCATTTTACGTAGACTTAAAATTTTGTTTTGTCAACTTAATTGATACATTTTTATGATTGGCGTTGTCATTTTGACTGCACTGAACGCCAATTACAGTGTAAAAATTGACGTCAATAGTCAGACAAGTCAATATAGAACTACACTCAAGTACAACTAACGTAGTGTAGCCTATGTCACACAACTGTTGGCCGAGATACTCAGCCATGGACTGTTTTATGGCGTCTGCATCACTCGTAACTGTTTGTTTAAACAATGCATTGTTGTTGTGACGTTTCCTGTATGTCACACAACTGTTGGCTGAGATGGTCACTCAGCCATGGACTGTTTATGGCGTCTGCAATCACTCGTAACTGTTTGTTTAAACAATGCATTGTTGTTGTGACGTTTCCTGTATGTCACACAACTGTTGGCCGAGATGCTTACTCAGCCATGGACTGTTTTATGGCGTCTGCATCACTTGTAAACTGTTTTGTTTAAACAATACATCGCTGTTTGTGACGTTTCCTGTACGTCACACAACTGTTGGCCGAGATGCTCACTCAGCCATGGACTGTTTATGGCGTCAGCATCACTCGTAACTGTTTGTTTAAACAATGCATCGCTGTTGTGACGTTTCCTGTATGTCACACAACTTTTGGCCGAGATGCTCACTCAGCCATGGACTGTTTATGGCGTCTGCATCACTCGTAACTGTTTGTTTAAACAATGCATCGCTGTTGTGACGTTTCCTGTATGTCACACAACTGTTTGGCCGAGATGCTCACTCAGCCATGGACTGTTTATGGCGTCTGCATCACTCGTAACTGTTTGTTTAAACAATGCATCGCTGTTGTGACGTTTCCTGTATGTCACCACAACTGTTGGCCGAGATGCTCACTCAGCCATGGACTGTTTATGGCGTCTGAATGACGTTTCCTGTATGTAATTTTCTGTTTGTTAGGGTGGAACTCAAACTGTTTACCTCAGTCTAGTATTTATACAAGATTTATCGTGGACACGCAATACCATCAATGGCATGTTTATATTTACCTTAAAGCGTAAATTGTATCTCTAAGTAGTCACACACGATGACATATTCACAGAAAATGCATTTATACAGACATACTCAGGTATATATTGTTATTTATACAACTATTTTTTGTAACTAGAAACTCTAAGAAAATGCAAATATTACCAATACTGCTTTATTGTATTTACCCATAATTTACATACAGCGTAAAAAAATAAATAAAAAGTATGTTTATGTAGGTAATCTTCAAGGCATCAGCCTGTGTGTGGGTAAATTTCTTCATTTCTCTGCACCAAACTAATTACACTCTAAAGTCCTAAAATAAAATTATAGAATACATGAACTCTATTAACAGTATTTTCACAACAAAATTATAAAAAAAAGATAATACCTACTAGAAAAGATACAAGACCAGAACTTTGAACATCTTAACACATTTAATTAATATAAAAATTAAAAATTTGAAATTAAAAACACGTTTTTAGAAACACACGGAGTTCTTCTGATATTAGAAACACAAACATACACACGTGGACACACGCACACGACTCGCACACAAACACACACACACACACACACACACACACACACACACACACACACACACACACATGCACGCACCATACGTTTTCACTGGCTTGTATTCCAAAGATTACACTACTTCACTACACATTCGGACTAACATCGCATGTATTACGAAACGCAAATAAAATTTGACCATCATTGCAGTGTTTGTTTATAAAAAAAAGTAAATAGCATACATTCAAGTGGAGCATACCTAGGCGTCGATTGAGGAAAATTACAAACACAACCCATCTCGGTCAGCACCTACTAACAATTTATTGATTTTTTGTATATAACACTATTACAGACTACAAGAGCAGTATACGATTAGTATGACAGAATGGAGTTTATGGTCATTTATATAATGTGTTCAACTGTATTATCTGTTTACTGAGGAAATTCTGTAGGCTTCATGTATGTTGCTTTTTGAGTACTACATGTAACAAAACACATTGTATCGCCCCAATACAGTTTTCTGTTACGATTAGTATTAAATAAATTTATTATTTTTCCAATTTCAGTATAATCTATAACATTATACATGTTTAAAAAATTGAAATTTTTTCCAAAATGTAATGTTTTTAAAACGACTCATTGTTTAGTTCTTTAGGGTGTTAGTGTAGATATTATGATAAATATTGAATTTTAATATTTAAATTAAAGAAATCCAGAAGAGTCCTAGTTTTTTAGAAGAAACGTGTAATTTAGAATCTATTTTACTTTTATTGGGATAGACTAACTTCTAACTGAGTCGTTGTTTCGTGTTAACTGTTTCCGCAAAGCTTATGAACAGTTGTCTTTTAGGAAACAAAGAAATTGTATGTGTTACGTATCGTGAGGTCTTCAATTTTTGTTTGTTTATAATTTTATTGCATGTTATATACTTATTTTTTAATCTCATCGACTTAAATTATTTAAATAAAAAAATATGAAGGTAAGTGAAAATCCCCACAAATATTTTCAACATTCCTTAAAATTGAGAAAACCCCTTTACCAAGTGAATTTATTAATTACTAGAGCAGAAAGACGAATACAGTTCTGGGAACGCAAAATAGTTATAGAGGTAGAACATGAAGGGTATCAATTTTCATTAGAAGAGAAGAGTGAATATTTACCGACCAAATGATGTGTATCTTCGTGGCTTATAACCCATGAATTACATAAATCGTACCAACCTTCTTCCACGAACCCTTTACAAGATTCTTGGATATTACGTAGTTCTCCAATAACAATATGGTAACATTTCATAGCTATCCAGCGATTGTAAATTGTTTGCATTGCATTCAATATAAAGGTTTTTATATAACGGCAACAATAAATTTAAAATCCAGCATAAAACATTAATGTTGGTGTTAATAACTGACTTAACTTATTGGTTGACTCTTACTGGAATTTTAAATGTATTATGTGTATAGCCAAGTCTCATAAAAAAGCATTGTTACGGCTCAATGACATACAATATGAAACGAAGGATTAGTGAACCTACAGGCACCAATTACATTTATATTAATAAATTGTTTTTATACTTTGTTTCAATATGACATATTTACTCCCGCTCTTAAGTCATAAATGAACGTATATCATAAAATCGTAAAGTTAAGTTATTTTAAAATTAAATTAAATTAATCGTATTACTGAAGTAATGGAAAACATAGAGCCATTTGTCATACTATACTACTGTACTTATGGTATACGCTACATATGGTTTTCCTCATCTAATCATTTTTTATTTTCCAACAGAATTGTTGCTTATTGGCTTAAAAATATTACTTAGGTATTTTTAAAATAATGTTTTCAAATTGACTTATGTATTATTCTTAAACCTCATTGTTACATTAATAGGACCATTTTTATCCTATGACCTTTTTGTTTGTTTTTATACACATATTTTTATTCGTATATTATTTAATTTATAGTAAAAATTTAATCGTGAAGTTATCTGTTATTGTAATTAACCTTGCATTTTTTTATAATGAAACCAAATAATATTAATCCAACACAATTTTCCCTCTCTTACTCATACTATTGTGTGCTATTATAATGAGAAAAGAGTACTCTTATTTAATCCAAACTAAATTAATGTAAAACTTATAAATATTTTAACGAGTAATTTAGTAAAAGAAATCACTTAGAACTAATACCTCCCAACTATATTACAGCGTAATCGGTGGTAGAGAATAGAACAATTTATTAAGGTTTATTCCGAATTCATTATTGCTCATGCAGCCAGAGTAATAGTCTAACCTTCCTACAGAACTAAAATGCTTCCTTTAAACAAACCTTTTACAATATAACAGGCATTTAAGTTGTTGAAATATAAAAAGCAAAATATAAAATAATAATTAATATGTAATAGGTAATTTAAAGTGGAAAATATTATTGTAAAACGTAATAATTAAAAAAAAATTGGAAATTTTTATAACATAATAGAAATTTAACAATTACTTAGAAATGAAATTAATGTTTACTACTGGAAAAAATAATAATAACTTAAACCCCGGAAAATTATTATTATAAAATAAAACTCAACTAACCCAGATACATAATATAGTAAATTAACGAAATAGTAATTAGAAATATTATATTGCTATTCACTATTAATCCCCAAAAGGCTAATATTACAATTTGTTTTGTCAGTAAAGGTCGAAAACACCTGTAGGAATGTGTCGCCTTCAAAACCTAGTGCAGATTAATAAGGTAATGAAGAATAGTTCAGTATTCATAATTAATTGATCTAAGAATTCGTTTGTGTGAGGTAGCCGGCCTTTATTTGCCCAGTGGGAGGCGAAAGGTCTTCTCTTGGGTTCGTGGAGAGGAAGGTTGTATGTATACACTTTTCGAAATAAAACAGCGGAGTCGACCTAATATGTGATTTATTAAAAATTAGAATACAGTTTGGATTAAGTTAGTAACAAATTATATTTGATTAATACATATTTAATTGATTTCAGCGCATTCCGTACACGTGGCTGCGACAACACCGGTGTTGTCACGTCACCTGCGGGCTTAATGCATATACAGGCTGTGGCAGAACACTGTCCCTTTCTTCAGAAGTGGCCTTGACGCCTATATTTTCCTATATTAATCCGGATGGCACTTGATGTGTACGACGGCATTGTTACATATTGTGGAGGTCTTACCAGTATAAAGGTGGTTTAAAATGATCACTAAAGTAACGATAAGACATTTTCGTAGAATTCTCAGCTCAGTGTTAGGTTAAACTAATTTATTTGTTAAAAATGTTGTGTCGTTAACACCGAGGTGTCACAAGTGGATCTACAAATCGTTACGCTCTTGTTGGAGTTCACTGACTAACAGGAAATATACAGGTTTATAATACTTGAAAGGTGTCTAACGGCTAAATATTGTAGTATTCCTTTTTCCTATGATGTGAGAAAATATGAACATGTAGCAGTTCTTGTTACTAACCATAATCTAACAATATCTGTCTTTTTTACTAGGTCTGTATGCCTGATGGTAACACCACGTCAAGGATCTAAATTTCCAGATTAAATGTCTCAGGACAGGATATTTCTGTTAAGATAATTTTTTATAATAAGGATCATTAATGTACAAGTGTTAAATATTGTGTCGCTGGAGGTATAGAAGTTTTGGGATTCATGGATCAAAACTAGACGGGATCCAGAGATGAATAGTTCTTAGAATTACTATTATTTACCTTAGTGCATGAGGCCGATTTTTGATGGGAAGGTACATGGATATTTAATATTCCTTTTTTAAACCCATCACCATGCTGAAAATAATAGTATTTTTCTTTATTTAATATCATACAGGAACAATACATGATGAAATAGTGATTTAAAGCCTACATTTAAAACCATCTTTGTACAGTTATTTAAAAACTGGCTGGTGTAATCATATGTGTAAACATTAAGTGTTTAATACTTTATTGTATGTCACATATGGTGTTTTATTTTATCTTGTATATTATAATGAAAGACTCATGATGCAAAAAAGTAAAATGTGTATAATAGGTTTACTACTTAAAAAATCAGATATCAATTCCATTTTAGTGCCTTATTAAAATATGTAATAAATATTATAAATTATTTTAAATCCTTTTTAAACTGCCTTACGTTTAGTAACCTTAAAAAATAGTTATGTAGTTTATACGATTTTTGTTTTGTTCACATAAATTTAATGGGAGTCTATAGTACAGTTGGATGAAAACATTATTTGCAACAACTTTTTATATTATTATATTTTATAAAATACAACATTAAAGTTACATTTCCTTTGAAAATAAATTGCCCAATTTTGACCTTATTCTCAAACGCTAAGTAAATCATAATTGTGAGCCCTGATTACTGCGTTAATTTAAATTTATATTCTATCAGTAGTAGTTCTATTTTGTATCTATTCGTCTCAAATATAATAAACAATTAATTAATTTTAATTCATGAAGCCTAACGTAAAAAGACTTAATTGTAGGGCGTATACGTATAAAATATTTAGCTGGGGGTAAAACTCAAATCAGTATAATTCCATTTTATAGTGCGTTATAATTAGAATCACAACCAGGATCAAGTTCGGTAACTCCTTGTCCCAAGTTTTGTGTATAACTTAAAAAATCAAATATCAATTCCATTTTAGTTCTTTATTAAAATATGTAATGAATATTATAAATGATTTTAAATCCTATTTAAACCACCTTTACATTTATAAACCTTCAAAAGTACTTATGTAGTTTAAACGATTTTCTGTTCTGTTCACATAAATTTAATGGGAGCCTTTAGTCCAACTGGAAGAAAACATTATTTTTACGAAATTTTATATTACAATATTCTATAAAATACTACAGTAAGGTTACATATACTTTGTAAATAAATTGCACAGCCTTGACCTAACTCTCAAACGCTAAGTGAATCCTAACTACGACCTTTATTTAGTTTACTCTTTAAAATCTACGTTCTAGCAGTGTTAGTTCTATATCGTTTATATTCGTCGCAAATATAATAAAACATTAATTAATTATTATATTTAATCGAGGCATTACGTAAAAAAACTAATTGCAGGACTTATGAGTATAAAATGTTTAGTTAGGGGTAAAAACAAGAATCAGTATAGTTCCCTTTTATACTATGTTATTAATTAGAATCACAACCAGGATCAAGTTCTGTAACTCCTTGCCCCAAGTTGTGAACACGTGCGGAACCAGCAAACTCAGCAAAGTGCAGTACAAGCCGACGTCACGCACATGTTACTACAGAGTCTTTAAATTAGTTACTACAGCGGTCTCCTGTGGCGGGTTTGGGCTAACTTTGCGGCATAGATCTTTCTCTGGCATCTCCTACCTATAGAATATTGCAAGTCGGAAACTAAATCTATTAACGATAACCACTCCAATGATATATCATTTTATTGGATAAGCGTTGGTAAAGCTTATCACTTAAGAGGCTGGAAATATTTTAATCCTCCACGTCAGCTATCTTCCGTCCGCACAATATCACGAAAACAAACTGATCTATTTATAGACATTACATGTTTAATTTATATATAGACAACACCAGATTGTATTAATGTCTGCCAATTTATAGAATTTTGAGTAATAGTGAACACTTTTGACATTGGTATTATAGGTAGCCATGTTGTGAATTGGAAACCCATATAAAAACGAAATTGTGACAAACTGAGTACAATTATATGACTGTTTTCACGTGATAATAACACATGTTATCTAAATATCCTTAACATATAAATAATATCTTTCGAGAAATATTTAATCAATAGAATAAAACTTTTCTGATATTATATTTTTCAAAATTTGTAACGTGAAAATATGACTAGATTTTTACCTCGTCTATACACAGTTATAAACAGTAATTATAACTCGGGACTCTCCCAAACTTATAGAGTTTTCACCGTTACTATTGCGCAATAAATACCCGCATTACTGTGTACCGTTTGAGTTATGTGAATAGTTTTAAGAGTTTTAATCAAAGTAACGGATAGATTATGAGGAAAAGTCCAAAGGGGCTGTAAAATAAAAGGTTTTCTACTCATCGACAGACTACATACATTTGTGGAGGTGTGTGGTACGTCTGGCTCTGATTCTCAGGGCTTGACTGAAGCAATTTCTGCAGTACATTACTAACAGGGTACAAAGGGGTAATCGAGACAACCCCACATTGTGTTTACGATTGACCTTTTCCGGAATAGATCATACCGAGAAGAGTTTCCATGGTACACAGCTGGAGTCCGCGTCCAGCCTACGATATCCTCAACGGCCCTACGACTAATAGTTACACTCTACCTTACTATAATAAGTTTAAAATTGTATAAACTTGGCTTTAACTTTGACTGACGCAGTTCGGGATATCTTTCGCATCTGTACATTCACTGAAACGACTTTAAAGATTTTTACCGGAACGCATAAAATGCCAAATATCTACATCGCTTGTTCGTATGCAATTCAATGTGTTAAAATCACTGATAAATTACATGGCAGTAGCGAGTAAAGGGTCTGAAAAAAAACACGTTTAATCTCTTAAGCCTTCATAGAATAAACATATCTAAGTATTCGTTGTTTTAGTTTTTATTATTAGTGAATTAATTATTGTATTATTGACTTTTAAATCAGCTCCGGAAGGTTAAAAAACTAATCTGTTTTTCTCTGTCTCGTAACACTCCATGCAATATATTACGAAATGTTTACATATATAAACAATTCTACCCATTTCACAGTCTACAATCATTTAGCTATGTGGCAATTTTATATCTAATAAAAGTGTGTATTTTAAAAATGACGGTTTTTGCAGTGAAATACTGAAAAGAGCTTCTAATAGTTCAAGGAATGGCTATTTATATTCCATATGCCAACTTGTTTAGTAAACGAACAGGGACCTTGTTAGGTAAAGAAGTCATCTATGGGCAATCAAGCCGTCGTTTTCCAGTCTCCGAGCTCGTTATTATCTAGTTAAGTTTATGTGCATCCAGTACGGAGTGTTCGAAAATTGCTTTTACAAACAGTACTTATAAAATTGAACCATTATTACTGTCCATAATTGATAGAGGTTTGTTACTTTTATGTAAATTTGGTAATAATATGTGCAAATAATATTTTTAAATATAAACATAATTCATAATAAGTGTATTCATTTAAACACTTTAAAAATGGTTTAAAAATTTACCGATCCCTTCAGACGTCAAGTCAAGTCTGTATCAACATCAGATTTCAGATGATGCACGTGAGAGAAAGGTGGAAAAGAACTGGAACTAAATTCAACATTCTCATTAAATAGACTCCTTCTACCATTGCTGCGTTAATTAAAAGTTAATCGATTTGTAAAAACATGTTAAATCAAAACAGTTTTAATCATTTTCTATAGGTTTGTTGATAAACTAAAAAGTAAAATAATGTAATTGAGCCATACCATCCGTCAGACTATAAAAACATTTTGCAGTAAATAATAGCTGGCGAATTGAAGACAAACTTTTTAGAATACACTTATTCATGTTAAACAATGAACAAGAAACTCTGCGTGAAATGTTACAAATTTATAAAAATCTATCTATTGTCTCGTTTAATCTTAGAATGTACGATTACTTTATTTAAGACTGTGGAGTAACAGAAAATTAAATATTTTATATGTGATTTTGTATCGACATTGTACTGTTCTATTCTAAAAAAAAACTAAAGAGAATGAAAGTTAAGGATTGTTTCATTTACAAAGCTTTAAATTCGTAAACTGTTTAGCATAATTATTTTTTCATCCAATTTTAATTCTAAAATTTTGTTTAAGAGAAAAACGAATACTTGATATGAAGTAAGTCGTTAAGGAATGGAGGTTTTTCTTTATAAGTCAATTAAATAAATTAAATGAATAGTTGGTATATTTTTAATAAAAAATATACGTTTCAAAATCATATAAATGTAATCAAACTAGAAATGGTGAAATATTGACGCATACAGCGCTAAAATATTTACCAACGGGTTGGGACAAATGTGAAATGTCAAAGTAATAAATGAAAGCCTTGGCCATCCAAAGTCTCTCGCGTTTAGTGGATTGCGTATTATTTTGTTCTACGTCCGATAACATAACATTTTGCTACAGTAAAATTTGAATAGAAGTCAAACTGCTGTTTCTTTATTTAAAAAATGTAATCAACCATATAGTGCACTGTCATTTTAAAATTTAGTTTGGAGAAGGTAATTCATTTTAGAATATTAATACAGTGCAATGCAGATGTGTTCAAAGGAAATACGCAACACAGGAATATTGCAGGGTGTAATCTGTCCATGGATATTAATTAGTTCATTAAGCATTGGTGTATCAAGATAATGATCAACATAGTAATTATAGTACAACTTTAACCATTAGTAAGAAGTGAAATCGCAAGTATCTGACATTTGACTTTCCTAATAAAAAAGTAAGGCTTCTATCGTACCCTCTATAATTTTTAAACTGCATTACTTATTTTACAAGTGGTCCTTCAACAATACAGAAAATAAAATTTATATACAGGGTGTCAATTAAGTCTGGAACCTCTTTTTTAATTTTTGAACCATAATAGAAAGAAATACCAAAGTTCACACGTGCTTACTGGTGATAGTAACGCACACATCTGCCCAATTACCGACCGAATAATCCCTTTGGGGGACGGTCCACAAGGAGTCAGACAAAATTCTTAAATAGCAGCATAGGTCAAGTTTGGTATCAAATTAAAGTTCTTACTTATCAGAGTAAAATGCCGCAAACCGGACTTCAAAAGGTGGATTCATTCAGTAGTTATATCTATTTGAATTTTAAAACAATTGAACAATGTAAATTATTAAGTATTACAAGTAAACACCAATTTTTAAGTACCTGTGATCAAAGTAAGTGTTCAAAAATGTTCCCTTCCCATCATCTGACAATGTAGTAATCGAAGCCAGGAATCAACATTATTACCAATAACACAACTACTGTTAGAATGTGAAAGTGGCAGATTGAGTCATACACAGCATCCACAGAAACTTAACGTTTGGGCAGGTATTATAGGAAATCAAATTATGGGCCCATTATTTATCAATGGTTATTTAAATGGTGACTCGTATCTAGCAATGCTCCAAAATGAGATAATTCCTGCACTACAAGCTGCTCTTGGTCGACAATTTCAATGAATGTATTTCCAACAATATGGCGCGCCACCACACTTTGCTCTCATTGTTAGAGAATACTTGGATACAATATTCCTTCACAGATGGATTGGAAGACGTGGTGCAGTAGAGTGGCCTGCTCGTTCCCCTGATTTATCTCCGCTGGATTTTTTTCTTTGGGGATACCTCAAAGATAAAGTTTATCGTACTAAGCCTCGAGATTTGGCGCACCTAAGAAATCTCATAGTCCAAGAAGCTCAAGATATTCCTCGTGACTACCTTCAAAATGCAGTGGATGGCTTTTACAACCGCCTAGGACATTGCCAGACGATGGTAGGGGAACATTTTGAACACTTACTTTGATCACAGTTACTTAAAAATTTGTGTTTACTTGTAATACTTAATAATTTTACATTGTTCAATTGTTTTAAAATTCAAATAGATATAACTACTGAATGAATCCACCTTTTTAAGTCCGGTTTGCGGCCTTGTATTCTGCTAAGTAAGACCTTTAATTTGATACCAAAACTTGACCTATGCTGCTATTTAAGAATTTTGTCTGACTCCTTGTGGACCGTCCCCCAAAGGGAATATCTGGTCAGGAATTTGGCAGATATGTGCGTTACAATCACCAGTAAGCACATGTGAACTTTGGTATTTTTTTATATTGTGGTTTAAAAATTAAAAAAGAGGTTCCAGACTTAATTGACACCCTGTATATATAATTTTGTCTTCAGCAGATACTCAAATTCCGAATTATATATTTTGGAAAATTTGGTATTGTATTATAAGAGTAATTCTTACAAAGAATAAGATACTAATGATAACGATCTCTACCTTTACCAGATAACACAGACAATACTTATTATACTCTAGGGATTTTGCAGGATGAGTTTCCAAAGGACTGTCGATGGTAGCTGCTTAGCCTTTTTGGGTCTTCGTCTGCAAAGAGAAAAGTATGTATGTTTTTAGAATGTTCTTTGAGCAAGGACATACGTGGTAAATGTATGTACTGGAATATTAGTACCTCATTAATTGGAGATTACCTCATGGAGGTAATTTATCTGCTTGCATATGGTCCATGTCTTTTTCATGATACATTTTTTATTTTCTCGACTATACATTTATGGTTCTGTCACTAAAACACACAGTTTCTATGTGTTTTTAGGCTTAGTACAAGAAAGTCCTGTGTAGTCGTGGTAAAAACTGCCTGGAAAATGAAACACTCATTTATTCTTTCCCAGGTTCAAAAATCAAATCCTCTCTTTGATTTTATTGCAACTAGGTTGTAAAGCTTTTATAGCATATAAGGTTGCGTAATAGTACTGGGATAGAGGGATGCTATCTTTCCTAAGTTCAACCATGGCCTTATTTGCAATTTACATAGAGTATCACAAATCTCACTTTCAGGAACTACGACATACATTAATCTGCAAAGGAAGTTTTGCGGCATTTCAACCGAAAGAGCACTTTTATAAAATTATGTAGCACATGTTTATCAAAAACATGTCAGTCATAGTTTACACTACTCCCAAAAACTGTTTTATATTCTTAGTAGTGATTCACAACACAAACTAATTTTAAAGAAAGTGAAGTCGTAACTTAACATACATAATTATATGTATATGAGCTAAAAATATCTATGAGTATGTAACAACTCAACAGATGTATGGTAGTCAAATTGGGTCGGCTTTTAAAACTACTTAAAGGAAAATCCATAACTACAAAAAGCAAAACACCCCAGCATATAATTTTTAACACTCACCACAAAAGGCTAATGAATGACAGCTTATTGTTAAATGTACACAATTTTAAGACAAGTTAAAAGAACCTACTATCAAATCATTTATATGATGGATTTATATTTGAGCGTATATTTGGTAAATTTGGCATTGTTACTGGTATAAAATTCGTCACTTTGTCGCAGGGATTAATAAATTACTTTTCACATTAGACAGTACACAAACAATCAAAGGTACTCGAGAACAATATTGGAATGAAATAAAATATGCCTTTATTTAAGAGGCGGAGTTACGGTTAGAGTCCTATCTACCACTCGACCTCAACTTGCCGAAGGGAGCAATATTATACAATGCAGACAGTACATACACAGGGCACGGTGACCACGCAAACAGGCTGGTGCTTGCATTGTTTTGAGAACAATTTTCCACTTGCCGCAAATGCAAACACTTATTTTCTCGAATATGTGTTGTAACCGATATTTTACAACACTTACAACTACCACAATTTTTAAGATATATAAACGAGGTTAGGTTCAGAAAATTCATAAATTATTATGATCTTTATCTCTTACATTCTAAATCTATTTCGAGTAGTAGTTAATTAAAGAGTAACATGTTCACTTTCCCTTAGCCCCCCAATATACTTAAGATATGTATCTCCTTACTGATTGTAGTCTTATCAATAGTAATTTTTAGTTTTACTTCAGAATTTTACTGCGCCTCATAATTTGTCCAAGAAACTCATTCCATATGTAAGACGACGGCTGAAAACGGTTGATTTATATTCGACAAGTGCCTGGACTTATTGCCATTCCAGAGAGGCTTTGCAGTGTTTTCGTGATTTGAAGTGTTTGGAGAAATAAAATGGGAGGTAAGTTTGTAAATAAGTAGAAATAATTTTGAGCTCTATTAAAGCCTCTATCAAACAATTACTTAAAATTATTTTAACATTGTATATAACTATACTATTTAAGAATATCTATATTTATATAATATACAAATATGTATTCTCAAAAAAGAAAAAGATTATTGGATTTATTTATCTTACACCTTCAAAAGTATTAATCATAGCATATAACCACACAGAAAGGATCAACTAAACACAACGGATTAAAAATAAAGGATTAGAAGTGACTGAATGTGGAATAATAATAAAATTTATCTTGTTATCTTGTGTAACTAGATAACCAATACCTTTGGATCCCGAATAGATGGATTGCAATACGTTCTTACGATTTAAAAGATATTTGATGTATATCATAACGTGTGCAGACAAAATGCCTTTAAAAATTTATACAAGGCATATAAAAGAAAAATGTGCTATGCCCTTCAGCTCCCTGGACACTAATAGATCACACTATTGCTTAGGTCAAGACAAACACATTTTTAACAAGGACAAACATATGAGCATAGTTGTCCGGTGTTTGGTTTCCCACATCTTTTTATAAAAGATTAAATGCTATACAATTTAGGTGAAATGTTTATGGCCCGTAATTAAAAAGCATATACGATAATATTTTAATTCTTTCAAAAAAGTAGTTATTAAATATTTTTAATTTTTAATGTCTTAAAAATTTACATTTTATGTAATTTAAAGAGAAAGCTAATTAATGCATAACATAATTTAAATCAATTAATAAATAACTGATTTGGGATATATTTACTGTTACTAGGCATTATCCACATTGGCTCTAACAAAACAGCCAACTGTACGTAACTCGAAGAAATGGCACGGCCAAATTTGAGTTCTTTGTTTTAAAGTGATGAAGACCATGCTCTGTAGGTAAGTAGCTTTTCAGTAATCTAAATGAATTCAAATCCAAAAAATAAAGTGCCCCAAAACCACAATAAACGTTTTATAAATAATAACAAACCAAAACAAACTTCCTAATAATAATAAGGAAGTGATTTGTTTACTTTAAGGCTTTATTAGTAAAATTTCTGTCCTTAAAATATTTATACATTCACTTTTCAGTTTGCGTATTCAAAACACATAATATTAATTTAGAACAATGTATTATAATGAATGTTAATGTAAATGATGTTTTCTGTGATAACACGTCCTATCCCCTTCTCAGCCGATGCACGTTGACCACTGTCTTGTGAAAGGAACTTATCACATATTATAAGAAGAAAAACTGGTATATTTAAAAGTGCAAGTGTTGATAAAAAGTGAAAAGGTGATATAGTGGATTTAAATCCGAGCTTTTAGAACTCAAATTCACAATCCGACGCCATAGAAAGAACCACCAATTAACTAAACTCTTAAAATACGTCCTAAAAATTAAAAAAAAAAAAAAAAATAAATAATTTTTATTGGCCAATATTTGGTTTGGCCGGCTCAAATAATTGAGAAAAATACTGTATCACACCCTTAAAAGTTCTATGTATGAATCGATTTTGACGATCAATAGCGTTATCGATACTGGCCGACTATAGTCTTTCATTAACTTGAACGATCCGTTCATTGATATAACTGACTGAACCTTTAAATAAATTTAGAGACTTCCAGTCCAATTATAAGATTCCCTCTATTAAATTATAAGTTCTGTACGTTCACCTAAAATACAAAATACTTAAACCGTATTACCTCGTACACAGTGAAATAACACATTTCAAATACTACTGTTTCACCCTCCGACATTATGACATCAAATACTCCTCTTTAAGCTTCCAGTCCATTTATAGGACGCACTCTATTACGTTATATAAGCGCTTTCACCTAAAAGACAATGTACTTCAAATGTACTACTCGTACACAGTTGAATAAAAAATTTCAAATACTACTGTTTCATTCTCCAACATTATGACGTCAAATATTCCTCTTTAAGCTTGCAGTCCAAATATAAGACTTCCTTTATTACGCTACAAGTGCTTCCACCTAAAAGACAATTTACTTCGAATGTATTATTTGTACATATTGGAATAAAACATTTCAAATACTACTGTTTCACCCTCCGACATTATGACGTTAAATGCTTCTCTTAAGACTTACCACCCAATTATTTGCAACTAGATCAGGAGATTGGGATATCTTTCAGAGGTCATAAATTATAAAAAAAATAATTTCTTGTCTTTAAAAATCCACATGACTATAATATCCCAGTTTTTCTGCAGAAAACTAAGTGTGAAGTTAATGGGTGACAGCATATTCCTATTTTAAAGCGTGGAAATCACAAATGTGATTTTCCAGTGAACATGAGCAAACTCGAGTTATTATAATATATTTTTGATATCGTACGCGTGTCTGAACTAAAAGTTTTTACATAAGTGATTCTTCGTTGATTTATTCTGTAACGCGACCGATTTGGGGATTAATTGGTATCCGCTGCCACCACCGGATGATTCCGGAAAAAGAAATAAAGTTTGTGCAACAACGTTTGAATTTTAAAAACACTGTTTATTAAAGATTAATTTATAGAAATCACACAATTTACATTGGTTAAAAAGGGGGAGAGCACTTCTGAATGAGATAAAGTATTGAATTACATTATTGAAAGAATTTAGAAAAGTTTTAAAATAGGGCAACAGAGAGTTACATGTCTACGAGTCTGAGGCCTGAACTAGACTAGCTTCCCAGCACACGCAGGTGCTGACTCTGCATTGTCAGCAGTCTTACTGCTGACCTCCTCAACAGTGCTGTACACTTTACAATTATTATGTCTTTAGTTAAATTTTACTAAATGAATGAAATTTTTATAAAACCAAATAAAGCATAATTTCTTGAATTATTGTTAATATTGGGTTCGGGTCGTTACATCACCCTCTCCTCTGGAAAAGATGTGTCATAGGATTAAAGTGATGGCACATCTTGAATCTATTACATTCGTATAATAATGACTTATTTGTAACTTAAAAATGTTTTCTTTTCTTTGAAGTGTTCCCCAAATTATTAATACATATTTCTAATCTAAGTTTACATAATCATGATACTACTAAGATTTAGAATTATTACTAATATACAATATTTCTTTTCAGAGTCACAAGCCGGTCAGAGTCTTTTGATTTGTCACTTTAAAGATTTTAAAAATTTTCACATTTTTTTTTCACTACTTAATCATGAGGGGGGGGTCATCCGAACAAAGGAGGCTTCGTGGATGATCTCTGCTAATGGAGTTCCTTCCTCCACCCTCACCGTCAGTTGGCTCTGGTCTGGGCCGCTTGTGCTCCGAGTTTGTCTTTGCTGCCGACTGGTCGTGCAAAGGCGTCTTATTCTCCTATGACATATAAAAACTACGAGCAGTATACAATTTAAACTTACAACTACATACATGACAATAAAATTATAATTCTTATTTACATTAATGACGACAGGTTTGTTTACATTATATCCTTGCAATAATGAATTTAGTCCTATTTCTATATGATCATCAATTAGATTCTTTTTTATATCTTTTAGCGTTTCAAAAGTTAAGTTATTGTTTAATAATATAAGAGCGGTTTCATTGGGCTGCAATATGTTTATTTTCGGTATATGAAGGTGCGTAATATTTCTTTTATAAACTATATTCCCTCTGATTCTTGAAAATATCTTACCACTTTTTCCAAAAATATCACACCTTGATATTTGTTTTATGATACCTGAGGTGTTAACAACAACTTCTAAATAATCTTTTACAATGTCAGTTTTAATTACAGATGTATCATCTTCAATATTTCTAAAACAATTTAATATTACTTTGTAAGGTTCTGCAACACTATAAATCCAGTCATTGCCATTTTGTAACCAAAACGGTGAGTTTACTTTTTCAGTTAGAACTCTGTTACACTTTTGAGTTACAGAACTTAATCCCATAAACAGTGAATAGATGCAACCATCGACTGTATGGTGTAGTACACTTATTGAATTTGGACAAATTTTAACATAACTGTGCCTACATTGAACATATTCATCTGAGGCGAGAGGTACATAGTACTGCCTATCTTTAGATATCAACAAGTAATCGTGTTCAATTTTCCAAACTAACCAATGTCTTAACCTAGGTTGATAAAGTGGTATCACTTCTATTTTATAGGTTTCAAATTGTCTATCAATTGAGCTTAATGGTACTGTAACAATCAATCTTATGCTAGCTGGATTAGCTAATGCTTGTGCTGTACAAAGATCGTAATACAAAAATATATCTTCATCATTTACAGGAACAATTAGTTTCAAATGAGATGGTATACTCTTCTCAATTTTATTCAAAACCTTTGTGAAATCATGTGGATTTAGTAGTTTACTGCTTATCTTACCAGAGTATATAAGTTCTAATGCTTGCCTAAACTCTACTACTCTTAGCTTAGCTTCATCAACAGTTTGACCTAAATGTCTTAACATTGTTGTAATTGCCATATGTTTTGCTAAGGACTGATGCATCATTATATTCTGTTCATTGAAGTTTGTTAATGATGTTATTAACCTGTCGTTGGCTGTAGATAACTTAATCATTATCTCATGAATAGCTTTAGTGTTACTTACAATTCTAGAATTAATATCTTTCATCAAAGTTATTTGTGTGTGACGCGAACTAACAACTGTACCACTTATTAATTTTAGTTCGTCTACCTTGGTATTTACATGTTCTAAATCTTCGCTAGTCGGTACACCAAATAACCACTTTAATGCATAACCTCCTGCATTTATAAGTCCACGCTTATTTCTAGAATGTCCTACAGGTGGCAAAAGTTTTAATAAGTCAGTTATATCACTCTCATATTGTTCGATTCCTTCCTTCACTCTTATATATTCAAACTCGAAGTCTTCATCCCAGACGTTCACACTGATATTTTTAAACTGTTCTAATTCTACACATCTTTCTTTTAATGGTATCAGTTCATCAAGGATTTCTACTAGATCAAAGTCTAAAAACGATTCTCCATTCATCTCCGGATATCACAGAGTCTTCTAGCTTCCTAAACACAACTCCTTGGCTCATTTCAGCTGCTTTGACCATCGTAATAATCATTAGTCCTGTAACAAAGGTTATACTTGACATCTATAATCTAACCTATCATTTATGTTATGCATATTCAATGTTGTTTAACTAACTTCTCCTTATTATAATATAACACAATTGATCTTCTTAAAGTAACTCGATTTATTCCTTTCACTTCTTACAACTTTTTTTTCTTCTGGCCTTCTGTGTTAGTACTCTCAGTAATCTCATGTGCTTGTGTGGATATTCTCAGACAAATTTTAGTCTTCAGAGATCTCTTTTTTTATGTTTTCTCTCACACAACATTCATACTCATTCAGCAACATTCGTTTCACATTTTCACTTCTGTCAAACTGATCATTTTCACTTCATTCGCTACTGAGTTGTTATCCTACAAGATGAAATTTCGAGAATATACAACAACTTCGGCTCTTCTCTTACTTCTCTCATGATATAACACTTTACTTCTACATTATTATAGTACAACTTGTATGCTTCTATTTACAACTCAACTTCATAGTCTTCCAGTCTGGATGGCTTCCTCCTTTCCCTGACTGGTCTTTCATTGTTTCCTTCTTGGGCAGGTTGTAATCCACTCGGTCCGGCTTGCTCTGCTGCTTGGCTTGGTACTGTTGGATCTTCAACCTCCTCTTCTGCATCACTTGCTTCTTCTTCGAGGCTTACTCCTCTTCTTGCTTCCTTGCTAGGAACTTCTAGTGCTCCTTCATTTTCATTCCCATGGAATTCTTCTACGCTGTCTTCGCTTTCTTCTTCTTTGTTTTTCAGTTCAACTACTGGCTTGATTCTATTCACGTGCACTTTGACGTTTTTCCCTCTTATTCTTAAAACTACATTTAACTCAGATACGATTTCTACTATTTTGTATGGACCTTTCCATAACTGTGAGAGTTTTTTAACTCTGCCCTTTTTTATGTGTGGTACATGCAGGTACACTAACTGTCCGACATAATACTCACTTTCTTTCGACTTCTTGTCGTAATGCTTCTTTTGAGCTTTCCTTGCCTTTTCCTGGCAGTGTTTCGATATTTCTTGAATCTCTTTTAATCTGGTTCGTAGATCTTTTACGTAATCTGAGTAGACATCTGTGTCCTCAGTTATAGTGAGATCTGCTTCTAAGGGTGTTTCCATCTTCTTTCCGTACACCATTTCAAAAGTTGTGTACCCTGTACACTCGTGTTCTTGGCTGTTGTATGCCATGTTGATCATGGGTAACAGTTCGTCCCAGTCTGACTGGTTTTTGTTGACAAAGTGGCTCAGCATTTTAGGGATGGTTCGGTGTACTCTCTCTGTCCGTCCGTTACTTATAGGATGGTAAGCAGTTGTCTGTAATTTTTTTATTTTCAGCAGTTTGCAAACATTCTGAATCAGTTCTGATGTGAAATTTTTCCCTTGGTCTGTAATTAATTCTTTTGGTACTCCGATTGACGTTATAACTTTCTGAACAAATGCTCGTGCTATGGTTTCAGCTGTTTGATCTGGTAATGCTATAAATATTCCGAATCTTGTGAAATGGTCGATAACAGTTAATATGTACTTGTTATTTGATCTAGTTAACGGTAAGGGACCTACTATGTCGCATGCTAATCTATAACCAAATTCACTCACTTCTTGAAACTTCCCTAATGGTGCTTTTGATTTTCCATAATCTGTTCGTCTGTTGCATGAGTCACATGATCGTACGAATGCTGTTACATCTGCTCTCATTTTTGGCCAGTAGAATTTGTCTTGAATTCTTAATATGGTCTTCTTTATTCCTCCATGTCCACTCGTTGGTAAATCATGATGTAGTCGTATTACTTTCTCTCTCAATTCTCTTGGTATTACAATTAATTTTTCATCTTCTTTCTTGAAGTACACTACTCCTTGGGGACTTGTTTTGAAATGTTCGTGCATTTTCAGTTTTTGACATTCTTTATCTTTCTTTTGAGCTGCTTTAATCGCGTCTATATCTAATAAAGGTAACTTTTCACACTCATTTTTGTATACTACTCTACTTAGACAATCTGCATTTTTGTTTTTCACACCGGGTTTGTGGTAAACTTTGTAGTCATACTCAGCTAATTTCAAAGCCCATCTTGTTAATCTACTTGAAGGATCTTTTAATGATAGTAGCCATTTGATTGCACTGTGATCCGTGTAAAGAGAAAAGGATCTTCCATAAAGGTAACATCTGAAGTACTTGACTGCCCAAACTACAGCTAATAACTCTCTTTCGGTTACACTGTAGTTCTGTTCTGCGGAATTCAACTGTCTTGATGCATATGCTATAGGATGTTCTACACCGTTTATTTCCTGTCCTAGTACTGCACCAATCGCTACGTTGCTGGCATCTGTGCTAAGAATGAAAGATTTTGAAAAGTCTGGGTAGATCAACAAGGGTTCAGTGGTTAGTTTTTCTTTTAGTTTTTTGAAAGCTGTCTCACAATCTGGTGTCCAATTAAATTTTTCATTCTTTTTGATCAATTTAGTTAATGGTTTGGCTATGTCCGCAAAGTTTGGAACATGCCTTCTGTAGTAACTGCATAATCCAATGAATCCTCTGATTTCTTTCTCATTCTTTGGCTGAGGAAACTCCTTTACAGCTTCAATCTTTTTCGGACAAGGCTTTACTCCTTGATTCGTGATTATATGTCCTAAGAAATTAATTTCGGGTTTTGCAATTTGGCATTTCTTTAGCTGCACACTTAAGTTTACCTCTTTAAACCTCTCTAGCACGTCACTCAAATCTTGTGCATGCTGTTCTATTGTCGGGCTGTAGACTAAAATGTCATCCATGTATGGTAAACAAGACTTTCCTTTCAGTCCTGATAAAGTGGTATCAATTAACCTCTGGAAAACTGCAGGGGAGTTTATAAGACCCATGGGCATTCTGGTATATTCATAATGTCCTGTTGGAGTACTGAAAGCTGTTTTCTCTTGGCTGTCAGGATGCATTTTAATTTGGAAGAATCCCGAATTCATATCTAGTGCAGTAAAGAATTTACTTCCACCAAGCATGTCAAGTGTTTCGTGGATATCTGGTAAAGGATAAACGATGCACATTCTGTGAGTTACAACACCATCGGGATCAGGTTTCTTTGGCACTATGACCACTGGTGCTGACCATGGTGATACACTCGGTATTATGATTCCCTTATCCAGTTGTTCCTCTATCAGATTTTGTATCACTTGTTTCTGTGCATGCGGCACTCTGTATGGCCTTTTGTTAATGGGAGGGTGGTCTCCTGTGTTAATTTTGTGGCTTACTTTTGCTGTACATCCTAAATTTTCAATTCCTCCAAGGCTAAACAAATTTCCAAATCGATAAAGTACGTTTCTAATCTTTGCTTTTTTCTTCTGGTCTCAAATGCTCTATCTTTTCTTCTACTTTTCTTCTGAATTCGTCGCTTTTTTTAGATACTGTGTTGACCCTTTTTGGTTCTGTCGAATTCTTTGGTTTTAAATGAGGTTCTTCTAATTTACAGATCAAAGTGTTCTTGTACATTACTAAATCTTCTGGGCTTGTATTAACTACTTTCGTCCAACAAGTTCCATTTCTTACTGTAGTTAGACTTCTGGCTACATAAATTCCATGAATTTTTACAAGTGCTGGTTCTGTAATTACAACTTTGTTCTCAATTTCTTGCTTTCGTTGTTTCACATTTTTCCCCAATTTTAGTTGTACTAACATTTCTGAACGGGCAGGTATGTTGAGGTTAGTTCTGCAGTATGCTGGAAGATTTTCAGGCAAGTTTTCGTTTTCGTTAGGCTTCACTTGCGCGTTGATTGAGCGATCGGGTTCTACTTGGAAGGTTTGAGTTCGCTTGGTGGCTATACCAAGTCCACTCACACAATCATTTGTAGTTTCTTTGTCTCGTTCGTATAGGTCGACTGCGTCACAACCTTCAATACATAAGACATATCGTTCTAAATCAATGACAGCTCTTTTCCACCTAAGCACATCATACCCTATAACTGCAATATAATCGTCAGGCAAGTCTGCTACTATGAACGTACACATCATTTCTGTGTCTCCTAGCTTTATAGTCTGTTTTACTTGACCGTAGGTGTGCATTATGGTTCCTGTGATGCCATGTACACGAACATCAGTCGGTGAGATAGGTCCTTGGGTGACCGTTTTCTCTATCATCGAGATTTGTGCCCCAGTATCAATTATTACTGGCCCATTGACACTCCCAATGGTTCCATGAGCTAGTAGTTCATAGTTGTTTTCCTGCTCAGTGATGTATGCAATTTTAGGTTTTTTCTTCGCCTGTCCAAACCTTATCTTGTGTAGGTTCAGATTTACTTCCTCACGGGGTTGCCAGCGGCGCTTCTGGGTTCCCCGCTGTAGTTTAACGGTAGAGCGTTTCTTGAACTATAACCGCTTCCTGAAGGTTGACCTCTTTCATTACCCGTGTTCTTTGTTCTGGCCCAGCAATTATCAGCTGTATGACCTTGATTCTTGCAGAAGCTGCAGTGAGGACGTGTGGAGTTTGCCTTTGATTTACATTCTGATTCTCTGTGCCCTTTTCTACGGCAATATCCACATTCCTTCATCTGCCTGTCTGTAGAGCTTCTACATCTACAGTCTTTTGCTACGTGTCCTATCTTTCCACAATTGTAGCATTTACTTGTTAAATTGTTTCCAAAAACTTTCCTTGGTTTTTCTTCAAATGGATTTGGCCTTTTTTCTAAGTTATTTATTGCTATTGCGGTAGTCACTGCTTCTCTAAAATTCTTTGGAAACTTAATCCTTGTTTGTCTGCCAATTTCTCCGTAAAGTCCTCTGACAAAGGCTTCCATTGTTCTTCGGTCAGCTTCTTCTCTTAATACTCTATTTACTTCTTCGTTATTGGTGGTTCTCAGTGTTTTGTCACTGACCCTCTTTACTCTGTCAGAGAATTGTTCGATAGTCTCTCCTATATTTTGTCTGATGTTAGCTAATTGTTCAAAATAATAGTGATCTGGTAGGCTATCTCCAAACCTTTCTGTTAGAGCAGACTTAATTTCTTTAAGTGTTGTTGCGTTTTTGCATTTTTCATCTGATTTTGAAAACTGTAGTGCACTACCAATTAACTTTAATTTCAATACTTGTAATGTTTGTGTTTCGTTCCAATTGCTCAGTTCTCCTATGCCTTGAATGCTGTCGAAGAATGGCCTGAGTAGATCGGCTCTCTCTCCATCGTAGGGAGTAATGCTAGACACTAGCTCAAATGATGGCCTGCTTGCTGCTCCGATTGTCATATCCATAGCGGATGGTGACATTCCTGTTCTGTTCAGCACAGAATTTCCCGCGATGGTTTCGTCTATGCAGTCTTGAAGAGACCTGACTTTGGTTGAAATTGCATCAAAAGCCTCTTGAAATTCAATGGTTTTTCCTTCGAACGTTACTGTGGAACTCATGATTGTTGATTTGTTATAATGATCTTCCTAACATTTAATTTAGGAAGCTCTACAAAATTTTACGAAGTTCGATTTAAAATATACGACTGAATTTATGACTAATAATACTATTTTTTTCTTCAAAATCCCAAAAGTTCTATAAAAATAAATTTTCTGATAACCAATCAATGATTGATAGCCTATCTATACCCAATCCTATCAATCAATCATCATCAATTGATGTTAGTGATAATAATCCATATACATCATATAAAACTAATTAGTAGATTAGCAATGCCTAACCAATTAACAATATCGATTTACACAGCAAGGTATAAGTATAGATTTTAAATAACGCACTGGAATAGTGTCTAACTTCAAATTCAAATTAATTTTAAAACATAAATATTTCTCAATAACAATTATCTAAACTCAAAATATTAATTTTATCAAAACTATGACACTTGTTTTAAAGAGTGCTTTTACATTACAAAGATTTAATAGTTCATTTTTTTATCTGGAAACATTGGCAATTCCTACTAAATATTATTTAATAATTATTCTTATCTTAATTTTAAAATGAGAAATAGGTGCCCTGGAAGTGACGACCTGACATTGAAGTGCACATTGTTACTCCATGTTAGAGCAATTTAATTTAATTTACTTGTTACTTAATAATTGATCACAAAATTAATAAGAAATTGTGCTATCATTCAATGCTGCATTCACTATTACACCACAGCACCTTTATTCTCTCTTATATCTATGTCTTATTTTATTATATAATTATTTAACGTAGAATATTTGATAAAATTTAGTTTTAAAGTGCAGCCAATGTTTCTTTATTATATTTATTTTAATTTCCAAATGTGAACAAAGGCTCACCAAATATCGCCGCCATTGTGACTGCCATGGTTGCTAAGGCTGTGGACAGATGATGTTGGTTGTTGACAGCGTCACCCACGATGTTGGTTGGTTGCTCCGCTTCCGTCTCCTAGGCTGGCGACGTGATGAAGATGGCAAGATGGCGTCCTTTCTCGGCGTCCTTTCTCGGCTTGGCGTCTTCACGTGTAGATTCCTTTATCCAATTCCATCATCTCCTTGTTGCACTTTTTATACCAAAATTTTGCAAAATCCAACTTGGAAACACTTTTCCTAACTGTTAAAACTATACTTGACACTGGATTACACTGTTTGAATAATTTTGATGTTCACGTGGTCACTTCGGCGTCGGGAAATCAATCAACTGTACAGTTAAATTGTCCCAAGGTTACGCGATCATCCCACCGCGCCACCAAATCTGTAACGCGACCGATTTGGGGATTAATTGGTATCCGCTGCCACCACCGGATGATTCCGGAAAAAGAAATAAAGTTTGTGCAACAACGTTTGAATTTTAAGAACACTGTTTATTAAAGATTAATTTATAGAAATCACACAATTTACATTGGTTAAAAAGGTGGAGAGCACTTCTGAATGAGATAAAGTATTGAATTACATTATTGAAAGAATTTAGAAAAGTTTTAAAATAGGGCAACAGAGAGTTACATGTCTACGAGTCTGAGGCCTGAACTAGACTAGCTTCCCAGCACACGCAGGTGCTGACTCTGCATTGTCAGCAGTCTTACTGCTGACCTCCTCAACAGTGCTGTACACTTTACAATTATTATGTCTTTAGTTAAATTTTACTAAATGAATGAAATTTTTATAAAACCAAATAAAGCATAATTTCTTGAATTATTGTTAATATTGGGTTCGGGTCGTTACAATTCTTATTGTAATAGTTTATAAAAGACATTGATGGAACGTACAATGTTATCCCTCATGGTTTTATATGAACAGAGTCAAAGTTTACACGAGAATTAATCAGCAGAGCATGTTCAGTCAGTTTACAGTCTCAGCATTGGTGTAACCTAAGTTTGCTGAAGGATCTACACGAAGAAGTCGGATGTTTTAGTCTTCTCTTTATCTCGAAGGAGTCTAAGATTAAGTTGGTGTATTCCACTACTTAAATTGAATTGTCTTACAAGAAATAGTAATCAGGATTTTTCCGGACATTTGCCATCGTTCAGTGAAACAAGACAAACAAACATGTAGGTTGTGATTCCTGACTTAGGCGTTCCACAATTCTTTGGTAAGATTTGTTTATTTTAACCTAGTTTTGTAATTATGTATTAGGTTAGTTGTTTACCTGAAGAAGAGATCAGATTGTAGATATCGAAACCTAGTGTTACTGATTTCTTGTTTCACTGAACGATGGCAAATGTCCGGAAAAATCCTGTTTCCTTCACAATCCTTCCATCGTCAAAAATAACCTTCAAACAAATAGTAATCCTTCTACGTAGTAAAATACTCGTCCTCCGGAACCCAGTTACTTACGTATTACCGAACTTAATAAATCAAGGTTTTAAGATTATTAATTAAAATTATTTTTATTTTCTAATTGTATACACCCTAAGGGTGTAATTAGTTTTAATAAAGCTTTGAGATTGAGCCTAAGCGGATTCACGTCCATGAAAAAAGTGCAGATTACTAACATACTCGTAAATTGAATACCTCTTGCGTTAGATGAAAACTTATGTTTAAAACTCCATCGTTTACATTTAATACATATAAGACGCCCTATTACTCACATTTACCACAGTGAGATGATTTGTGACAGGAAGGATGTGACAATACAAGCAAGGGGGGGGACAGCCCTGGTGCTGCGGACATTGAAATATTGTACGGCTAATTAATGGCGTCTTTCCAGAAAGGCTAGAATTGGTACTGTTCCTAGAGGTTTAGCAATGTAAAATCAGTTTTGTCTGTTTTTTTTTTCTGTTTGTTGTTTTGTTTTGCCTGTGTTGTGTTTGGTATATACATTTAATAGTGTCCACCTTATTTATGATTGTAAGTTTTTAATTTCTGTGAAACGGGTTGATTGTTAGAAAGCTAAAGTTTTTACATAGATGGAATATAATTACGCTAAAAAACGCTTATTTTATTTAATGAGTACAGAGAACCTTAAATAATGAAATGAAAATATGAAATATTAGACCTAATAATCGACTTAAAGGTTATACCAATCTCACCGGTTGTAAAAAATGATTTTCCAAGGTAAAATGTATACTCAACTTGATTACACGAGAGTTAATTAGCGGGGCATGTTCAGTTAGTTTAGTCTCAGCATTGCTATGTAATTCACTCACAAATAATAAAATTTGTTCTAATAAAAACATGATTTTATAGCATTATTTTCAAAACAAAATGTAGCTGTTTTGAATTTAATAACGACTTAGAAAACTCCATTAAATATTAATAGGAAATTAAAAAATGGTTTTAAGGATGTTTCATATGGACATATTGTTCATTGTATTCAATGTCGACCGTCAAATTTGTACTATGCTGAGTAAATACAAGGTTAAAAGAGTCGATTTGCAACAAGATTATGTGTGTACCTTTGAATCAATGCTTTATTGTACTCATGTTTTTTCACTTGCTGCAAACTTTTAAACAAGACTAAAGATCTATTTTTGAACTTGGATATAATAATTAATTTCCATTTACAATAAAACAATATTCGATTTTTAATTCCGTTTTAAATTATTCAATGAAGGTTATTAAACATGACAAAACCTGTTACTTTACAAATTAACTAATACACCTCATAAAAAATTATTAATGATATAGTAATTTTTACAAAGTTTTGTAAGTAGTTTAAAAGTTTCATCTACTGATGTCTGAAGTTTTATTTGCTTATATTACCTCTAGCAGATATTTTTATTATAAGTTTGTGATTAAAATGCATAAAATATTCAACGATACATAAAATTATTCTCCTAATTTTACTGCCACTATATATGATTTCCCATCAGTAAGAATCGCATTAAACATTTCAGCATAGTTATTATAGTTTAAAATAGTCATTTTGTTACGGTACTGAAAATCTGATTTTTTTTTAATTCAATCAATACCGATAAGTTGTTTAAGAAAGGTTTAGCATTTACAAAACTTAGTTCGTACTGAATCCAATCAATAGGAAATTTAAAAGGTCAATGACTTGTTTCGCCTTTAAGTTTACCATAGAAAATACATTAGTAGAATTTTGGACCAGTTGCTAATTTTGCAACCATCAATAATCTGAAACTAGAGAGAAGGAAAACAAGAAAGGTAAACGTATTATAGAGTCAACAACCAGCTGCACCAATTCAACAAGTTGTAATTGATAAAGTCGTAAACTAAGCTGTTAACTCTGACTTCTGCTGAAGTTGAATTCAATTTAATGCTGCATGCAAGTCATCTTTTACCTCATGTCTTGATAATATAATTAGGATTCTTTAACTCCTTGTATCTAATTAATTTTAATTACATTCTACATAAATCAAAGTACAACAAAATTTGTGCGGACCAACCTCTCTAGAGCGAGACAACTCACGGTTGCGGTTGCATTGATGTTCACCGACCTGTTGATGTGAAACTAGTAGAATCCGCATTACTAGTTTGTTGGTAATTAGACTAAAATACTTGGCCAACTTTATAAATTGGCAGAAACGTCAAACAACACCGTATTATGATGTTGAATGGATTGTTAGAGTGACAATAAGAGGTTGATTTAACTTAAACATTTATATTATTAGAAGTTTTACTGGTCTCTAGGATTATTTTGCTCCGTTGAAGATATATTAAATATAAAGAATTTCTAGCTACCAAACGTGGTTGATATATTCGATATTTTATGTTCTTTGCATACAATAGGTTGAAAGAATCAATACATCAAGTCCAGTACATGGAACGGTTATGCTGATTCGATATTTCATGTTTACTGCATATAAGGGGTTGAAGCGTTCGCTAGTTTAAGTTCACTGATTGAACGGTTCGATATTTCAGGTCGACTGAATAGAACGGATATGAAATTATTCGATATTTCATGTTCACTGCATAAAACAGGTTGAAACATTCGATATTTCAAGTTAATCTCATAGAAAAGGTTAAGAGATCTGATATCTCAAGTTCGTTGCATATAACGAGTTGACAGATTAGAAATTTCAAGTAACTACACTGCATAGAACGGTAAAGATGATTTAGGAAGGGATAATGCAGTACATAGCCACTTTAAGTGCAGCCGCTACATTAGTGGTAGATTATCCCCACTGCGAAACGGAAATGGTTGAATCTATTCATCCAAATTAAATCCAAATAAATTCTGTCAGGTGGATTTTTGTACACGATTCTCTCTCCCTAAAATTAACCATGATAATTTGTGATACCTTACGAAGCGGAAAGTATCTATAATGTGAAAGTAAACAGAGGATTTCAAACTTCTTGCCTCACGAAATAAATATATACAGCGATTTTATAAAGTGACAATGTTAAACAATTGCAATTGTAACTATATTCACAAGACAATATAAATATGCATGATTACTGGAAAATTTAACTTATTCACTATTTGAGAGACAAATATTAAATAACATTTTATAAAAATGTAAGTAAATTTGTTGTATTTTAGTGAACTCAATAAATACTTATAACATTATAAATGCATATAAATCAAACCAGAATGTACAGTACAGCCAGTAAAGCTGAGAGAACAGGGTGGAAAGCGCCTGGGTGGAGGCCTAAGCGCTTTAAAAGCTTAATCACAACAACTAGGTGTTGTCACTGTTCCCCCGCACAGTCTACAGGAGGGCGTATTAGTATTAGTGTTGCAAAACATGATTATATTTTGATACCTGTTACCATAACAGACGATTACATTCCTGGAGCATTGTTATTACTCGGTTACTATCGTTTGTCTGTACTATATGGGTAAGAAATATGAAATAATCTTCACAAAACCATCTTCGATCTAAAACATCTACTACCAGCCCTTGTAATCTACTTCCAGATTAACAGGATATTTTTCCTGAAAAAGAGGTTAATCATTAACCATGCTAGTTTTGGTTGAGGTCAAAATGCTAGGATATCAAAATTCTTTGTTATATAATTAGTTTTATAATATAGCACCTTCAAAAGCAACAGTTAGATACATGAAGAAATATTGAAATCAACATTAGCTAACCGTATACAAAGACGTAAATTGTCACGTTTATACCTTTTTATGTAGTTGCCCGACGGTGTTATAACTAAAATAATGTGTCTGGCGGTTTTTTAAGTGTATCTTGTTAGAAAAATTGTATATGAGAAAAAATTTTATTCTGACCATTTGATACCCTGATATTTAAACCTTCACATAAACTAGCTTCATTGAAAATAGATTTATTAAAGAAAGAAAATTCCTTTGACAAATTCGAGAAAACCTAGTTTATGTGCTCATTCAGTGCAAATTGGTTCTTGACCCCTAGGCTATCTTTATGAATACTGATTTTAAAGACTTTAAACTTTGATCGGCATTTTAATTACTTAATAATACACTTTTTTCTTTAAAATTTATTTATAGATCCACTTTTACAAGAATGATCCACTTTATTCCTTTGAATTGAGAAATATTTGTATAATAATGCCAGCCTATTTATGGTTTGTTTGAAAATTACCGCATGAGCACAATAACAAATAGGAAAACACAAACAGTCCTGTTTTCCTCACCTTACTCCAGGAGCTTTGCAATGTTGAAGTGTCTTGTTTTTGTATTTGCACTGCAACGCCGGCGACCCTTTGAAACTAAACCATGTTTATAAATATAAGAAACAGTAGGTTATAAAATTACATTTGAGGAAATACTAAATTTATACTGTGTTGTAACATACAACAATAAATATTTGTAGTATAAAGGACTGTTTAAGTATAACAGGTTCCAATCTATCTGTTTACTACTAAATAGTAACTTAATACTGAAACAGTTCTTTTACTAAACTATTTTCCACTAAAACAGCCACAATGAATTTGATTTCCTATTATTTCAATATTAGAATTTAAAACTAATAGTAAATTAGGTTATTAAATGTATAAACCCTCATAAACGCGATGGAAGCTGTATATAATTAAAATATCTAACTAACAGCGTTGTCAATGGAAAAAACTAGTTTAAATTTGATAACTAGAGATAGTTCTGAGAGGTTGATAGATGATATATTAAAGGTAAACACAATACACACAAGCGTTGAAAATCGCATTGTACCTTCGTTGGCCGACCATATGCAACGTAATTTTAAGAATCTGTGTGAATATATAATGTTAGGAAATAAATTGTCTCCTGCATATCTTTTTGTAAGCTGACGCGATCATGGTTCGACGTCGAAACCTGTATCGGGCATAAAAGTGAAAATAACAAGAACAGGGATCGTTAGGTAACTTTTTTTATCATATTATTACTTATTGAATAGAGACCAATTAAAATAAACTACCGATATGTGTATAATCAAATAGGTATATTTAATTTATTATTAAGTTTAAACTGCTACAACAATAGGAGAAAAATATGTAGCATTGTATTAGTGACCATCGGCTAAAATGCATAGATTTATAATATCAACATTTGCTATATCACAGTATGGTTCATTATAAAGATTATTCATCTATACTACATCCACGTTTTATTTTTACTTTTTGAAAAATATTATGAAAGATATACAATATGATTAAGTTTGAACATTTTCAATGTGATTAAGTTGTTCACTTTTACACATAAATGCAACAAGTTATATAAGTTGCACAATATAGTAATAGTGCTAATAAAACTAAATTAAACGTAGTTTTCTAAATTTGATTTTTTATCGTAAAAGTATTGAAAACTAAAATTTTCCGATCAAATTGCATATAAATATCTTATAAGTAATGCTGCGTTTTCTTTATATGTTTATAAAAGGTAATTATGTTATTCTAACCCTATTGGTAAGATTGCATGTTTAGAGTTAACTAAAACACCAGTAATATGTAACACTAAATTGTATTGAGTAAGTGTTTTTGTAACTAATTGTCTATAAGAAAAGTTGTTGAAGAAAAGTCGGCAACTGTAATATGTCACCGTTATTTTGTCACTGGAGCAGATTGCCACCGTTAAGCAGCTTACCACAACAAAGTACCACAACAATAATACTCGCATCTCTCCCTTGATTACACTTCTCAGTTCCTGGACACAACAGTAATATGTCTGAACCATTTTGCGTACTTTATAGAGTCGACTCATAGTTCCCGAACTAGTAACAAAAACTCCATTTAGGGCTTTTTTGTAGTTATTCTTCACTGATAATACATTTTGGGCAACATATATATCTAAGATATGTTTAATTGGTCATGTTAATATTGCTCGGTACTCGTTTTACCTACGTATGATGTAAGAGACATAGCCTCTCAGACTCCGCCTATTTAGGGCTAAAATCACCTAGAGATAGAGACCATATTTTCAAAGGAACTAGGAACTTTCAGGATTTAGGAGCTCGTAGGGTGACTTCTGGTAGGGACCTTGTGCCTCAAATAGCCACGACCTCTCAAATTAAGAAGCTCGGAGAATGAAGCCTTTAGTATGCTTCCTAGAAAATGAAGCTTCTACATATTCAGTTATTAGGATTCGCTAGATGTTTGAAACATATAAAGATTGAGTAATCTAGGATTCAAGAAACATTTACAGACCGGGTCCTTCCAAAACCTTACAGAGGAAAGAGCCTGTAGAGACCAGATGGTTTAACGGATACAGAATTCCTATGGTTTGAGGCGTTTCTTTAGCCTCCTAAATCCTGTTTTAAAAGCCTAATAGCTCAAATATATCAGACTTTTCAACTTTTTCTTCTGGTAAGGAAAACACATAATTTCCGAAATAGCGCAGAAACCAGGACCTTCCAGAAGCCATGTCCTTTCAATGAGCATGTACCTTTTAGAGACTGGAGTTTTTCATAAACCGGTATTTCCAGAATCTGGCATACCTCAAAGAGAGAAATAAATTCTGATCAAAGTATCTGTTTCATGTCGCTTCATGATTTAAAACTGCGTTTTCTAGAAAAATTTTTCGAGGAAGTAGACAATTATGAATACAAACCTTTTTTATCTACGAAGGATCATGTGATTTATTGAACAGCATGTTATTTATATATTACTATACGTAGAAAAGTGTAACGTAATACAACAAGGACGGTTTCCAGGTGTGAAAGACATTGACATATGACAGAGAAAATTAATGTGTTACCAATACAAGACAGGGTGTTGCTGTCAGTAGAGCCATGTCAAGTCAAAAGGCATGCGTCAAACACAATGCAATTGTAATAATAAAATAAAAACACTTAATTTGAGTTATTAATTTATTATGTTTCATTTTAGAAGGAATGAAACTCTTCTGGAACTTTAATCTCACAAACCAATAAGGTCATACCATTTTTAAATAACGAACGTTAACGAAGCCTATCACTTGCACGCCTTAAAAAATTTCATTTCTGTCCGTGTACCTGTCAGTCAACACAATATCACAATAACTATTACAAATATAGGCGTGATATCTTATAAAAAAACTTCATTTCCATACAGGCAACTCTGAGTTCGATGATGGTGCATATTACTCCTTGGGATATGTCTGAGTTTTAGCAAATATATTAACTGGGTCTTAGACGTAACCATGATAACAGCGGTAAATAGCAGTATAAATCAATTTATAAGCAGCTTGAGTACACTATATGAGATTTTAACATGTGACGCTTTATCATATATAGCTTATTCATTCAGTAGAAGAAAAATATATAGACTAATTCTACGCAATCCTGCTTGGTACTGTCCTCGCTAGCTTACCTGAACTTTTATTATTTAGAGACTGCTCGCAAAAGTAACTCAGTGGTCAAATATGCGAGTGTATAATTCAAGCGAATGATTATTTTAATTGACACTCCATTCTACAGAGACTAGATTGAGTAAATGCTTATGCATGTTCAACCATGAAATCTGGCTGAGCCTCATTGAAGCCTGTCATTCAGTAGGCTTACAAAATTCTCACTTTGTGAGGCGTACTCTTAGTTTATATGTTTTTTTTTAGCAATAATATCTTCGATTTTTCACCTACGAAGTATTCAAATCCACTCGTTTGAACCCTACTGGAGAAAATTTTTTTGGTAAACAACAATTGAAACCTGTTTATGCGACAATATAAGATCTATGAAATAGATAAATTTAGATTTACCGTAATATTTTACTTTTCTTATAACTAATTTCCTATATATGTTAAGCAATTTAAAGCAAAATAATAAATACACGTATTAGTAAAAATTTTAAACCGTATCCAAGTAGTAGTGATAAAGACTTTCTGTACTTGAAAAACCTTTATTCTTTCAAAGAGTGTAGATAAGATATCCTACAATACATGAGGCTATAATATTTAATATATTACATTGGAAAAAATTGGATATACAACATAATTCTGTTAAATAAATTTTTATATATATATATATATGTATATATATATAAAATTTATTTATATATATATATATATATAATTTCAATAAATATTGAATCGCAAAAAGTACTTGCTCCACCGGGACTCGAACCCGGATCTCTCACTTGCCGGGTGAATGTGCTACCATTACACCACAGAGCCCTCACTTTTTACGATTCAATTATTTTGTATTTGGCCGTTTCTTTCACATATGTGTTTAAATAACCAAACTAACATATGATCGGAAGACCAAATACCTGTCAAATGACTTCTGTTTACATTCATTAAATTTGTATAAGTGGCAATAGCCTAATTTAATTTCAATAAATATTGAATCGCAAAAAGTACTTGCTCCGCCGGGATGTATATATAAATATATATAAATATATATATATATATATATATATATATATATATACACACACACACAAACACGTATGTATGTGTGTTTATATGTATCTCCGCCTGACGTCAAACGCTGTATACAGTGTTGATGAGTTTCTGGCATTCAACTGGGAGACCACGCGATGAGGAAACTCCAACGCTAGAAGTTGACGTAATTGGCACGAATCGAATGGGGTTTGAATGATGTAAGTTTGCAAGTGGCCTTGATGTGTGATGAGTAAAAAATTTAGATATAAAAACTGAGGTTTGCTATGCAATGTATACTGTTAACTGTGTGTGGGTTTGCGTGTGTTTGTGTGTATAACATGAACATTATGCTTAGCCATGCATTATTTCACCTTTTTATCATTATAATAAAAGTGTTTCTTTTTATTTGGGGTGGACTTAGTCGTGAATTTTAAAACAATGACTTACGACGTGTATAGAAAAAACTGTTTTTATGTCTAATTGTTAGTTATTGCTAATTGTTTTAGTAATGAAAGATAAAACTAAAGAATGGGATTTGTCTGCACTATTTATATTTATTAATGTTTTTTTAATGGGAAAAGTTTTTTTAATCCTGTATCAAATTGAAAGTTACAAATTTCATTGCATTTTCTAACCTAGGTTTTTAAATTGACAGTTTAATGGTCTTACAAACCTCTTACAGTAGTTAATAGCAAGTAGTCAAGATCTATATAGCATAGTCGTAGATTACAAGAATAGCGCGCGAAAATTACATCAAAATATTAACAAACAATAATAAAACATTTCATTCACACATTTTCCCACCTACAGCGCCGCAATAATATCCCGATTAGCTGGTTTCCCAATTTTAAGCCAAAATCTAGTTTACATTATGAAATGTCTGTAACGCTAAAACATGTTTAGGTGAGTTTCGTATGCCTTGGGCGTTGGGACATTTTTTATGCAGTGTGGCACCTTGTTGATGAAATGAACACCTGCCTGTGGCGGCAGACATTCATAAATCACTGTACTGTATTGGACAGTTTGGTAGTTTTCACTGCCGCTGGTCACGAATGTATGCCTTAGCCACTTGTCTTGATACATTTAGCGTACAAAACAGAGATGTTTCAAAAATTTAGACACTAGGTAGCGTCAACAGCTGAAAACTCTCTGCACGACTCTCTGAAATTTATTTTTATTTTATTCGCTTGTTTATACAACCTGAACAATCTCGTCAATTGGTTGTTTACAAGGGCACTACATAGTTGCATTCCATAGTTAAGGTGGATATACATCAATCCATAATATCCCAGCAGCAGTACATGAGTAGGGATATATTAGGCTACATCCCCCAAAACATAAATGGCTAGGTATTTTAACAAAACATTTTTCAAAGTACTGTTTTTAAACTTAGTTCTCATATATACTGAATAAACCTTATTAGAATGATCTGCACATTATATAGTGTTAACTTAATCGCCGCAGACACGTTAAAGTGAGAATGAGAGGAATAACATCTAAAGAAGGAAAGTGTATTTCCTATATCCTTGTAGAAATGATCTTTCCATTGAAATCAGGTTGAATGCCGCAATGTACCGTTGAATTGATACATGGAGCAGATGTCACACAGGATGTACTGGAGGGCGACAGTAGATTATAAAGTATCAGAAGACATGTGGTGGCGATCTGAGCCATACTACTCTGACTGCAAACATTCGTCACACTACAATAGTCCTCGTATATATAATTTTCAAGACAAATGATTTACTGAATTTATTATTGCTTGGATTAAACTAGATAGCTAGATTTTGAACAGCCATAAATATTGCATTGGTGCATTGAAATTTCAAGTAGCACATCCAATTAATTATGTTAAACTTTTGGTTCTTTTTGCAAATACAAATTTAATACTAGTTTGTTCATAACAAATAGCTTCTACATTTTAAATTTGAAATGTACGAGCTAAAACATATGTGTATCCTCAAACGAACGATATCAATGGATATAAATAATTTTATAGATATAATATATAAAGGTATCGGAAGAAACTGATACTCTATCGTGATATTAACATTGCTACCAACACTCATCAAAGATTAAAACAAACTTTAACACCTATAATTTATGTATAAAATATCTGAATATACTTTATATGGGAATGCACGTGATGACCTTGAGTTTTAAAATCACATCCTATTGTACAGGGGAAAAAAGATAATTTCGTCACGTGAAATTAAGTGTTCAAACCAATGCCACCGCATGTAATAATATTTTTTAAACACATTTAACCGATAAAAGAGCTGCCTAACAAACGTGTGAGATTCATTAACTGCAGATATTATAATATTAAAGCCATTTAAAAACAGTTATTATGTTTATTCGAACGAAAACCATATCCTGCGTAATGTGGACTTTCTGAATTGCCTTAGATTATATTAAACCCATATACGTAATGAATATATTAATAGAAAGTCTAATGTTAGATCTATAGATAAATCTTCTCTCGAGCTATCTTCATGACTGTTAGGATTGCTAATGATGAATGAAATGCCATGGACGGAAACGTACAATAATCTGTATCGAAGTTGCCTATTTAGATTATGAAGTTCTAACGTTTTAACTGTACTGTATTACTCTTGTTTTTTCTAGATATCCTGTGAACAATCAGAAGAGTTCAACGACGTTCAAGATCAGAGATTTCATAAAGATATTTGAAATTACTTATTGTAATATTAGTATTATGTAACTTAATTTCATTGAAATACGAATTTAGGGTGCTTCATTATAATAAAATGTTATACGAAAATTAGGCTTTTTTATAATTTGAAATTATTTCCAACATACTGATATTTTTTACATAAACAAACAGTCTAATAGAAACTAAAATTGTTAAATGATTGCCGTAACAATTGAACATGTCGTTTAACAATTTAATATTAATCAACGACAACTTCAAATGATACTTGACACCATTTTATCTTGAACTGAACGTATTTTGATTTCAAGTTAATTTTAAGCATTAAAATTTTTTTCCAAATTAAATAACTAGTAAAAACGTAAAGCATCTTAACAGCGTTACTGAAACTATATCCGAGCGCTTTTAACATAAAAAAACTTCCAAAAAGTACACAGATAAGTAATAAATAATTTATTTTCATTAGCGGAAAAGGAATGAGATGTTGATAGTAGCCCGACACCAATAGAAATCCCTGCGGTCGTTTACTTCACAAACAGGAAGCGTAATTGAATTGTGGCTTACACTGAACCGGAAGAGAAATTGACTGTTTGGGATCCCAGAGTTATATTATGCATACCTACACTGCGTATCGCATTAAGATACTTAGTTAATAATACATTTGTTTTTAAATAAAATTATAATAATGAGTATAGTAGAACATTTTAATTCTTTAAATCTTTTCATCGTGTGGTGCAAGATGAGTACAAATGTATGATTACAAATTATAGTCTATTAGATTTACTTCTTTGTGTTAAAATAAGGAATGATGGATCGTTTTGGTCAATTAATTATGGGGACTAAAATAATCAAGATATGACCTAATATGTTCCATAAAATTACCCAAATATTACATCTTGTGATAATATAGCTTTCTCTACAACAAGGTAGGTAAATATCTATCGCAATTAAATCTTAAAGGTCAGAAACACGGCTTCAAGAGTAGTAGAATATTCAGGAAGCGATAGGGATTATTACGTCACCCTAACAACATTCCTTGATACAGGCACTAAAAGGGTGATATTAGCCCTTTATCTTAGCCATGCTTCCTGTATTCTAGCCTCTATCAGTAACATCAGATGTTCGCTAAAATTGTTTTCTTAATCCACTACACAATGGAATTTCGTCTTTTGTAGTAAATTATATTAATCGAACATGTTTTCATTTATGACACCCTACAATGGTTTGTAACCCTACGGAGATGTAACTACTTCTATCCTGTTTACTGAAACCAAAGTAGGGAGAATTGACAGTGCTGAGGTGAACTTTGGCATTATGTTTTTAATTGCCTTACCTTTTTAAAAAATATTAAAGTATTGAAGTTCTCAGCTACGCGGGCACGTGCACAAGATTTAAACTTTAATAATAATATAGATGTTATATTTAACCTTTTTTAAAATGCTAACCAAAATATATACTAAAATCTAACCATATATTAGTTTACAAGTGGCAACAGAATTGTTACTTTTTCTGAGAAATACAGTTTTTAAATATATTAATTAAATATTCCTGGAACAGGTAAACCCTTGAAAGTGTATAAACAGGATAAAGGTTTGATCCTGTTATCGTAAAGCTCGGTCTCACCACATCTCATACTGAATAGAGTTATTTACATGTAAATGTGACCGTAAACAGTTTACGTTTACCAGGTCCTGGCTCCCGGGTAGAGGAGTAATTTGTAAGCGAGTTGTAGCTTAACTCTTGAGATTACTTCAGTCCAAATAAAAGTAAACGTATATGGTAACTTAGTTCTATATATATATATATATATATATATATATATATATATATATATATATATATATATATATATAAAATATTACCTTTGGTTATAAATTATTACGATTTCTACCACTTGACTTTAAATGGTTAATAGTAAAAGTTGAATGAATTATATCCCTATAATATATTGAAATAATAAAAACAAAATACATGTAAAATGCTTTTAGAGTTATCGATTGCTGAAGCTCGGAACATACTATCTATAATGCCAACAAAAATCGTACCTGGAAGAATGCAGATTCCAACGCACTGTCCTCTTGATAAAAAAGACTGCAAAAAAATACTCTTAAAAACCACATGTTTCGTGTGTAGGGCCTACATTTTGAATTTGTTTTTGTATTTATTATTAGAATTCACTTATAAAATAAAATAATTAATAATAAAAATATCTAAAAAATTTTGGTGTGTTTGTTTTTATATAGAACAGAACAAATTAAATTTTGAAATTATATTTTTAATAGGTATTTTGCATATAGGTATTATTTTGTCAACTGAAAGATATTTTGCATTAAACTATTTTACGTTATAGTAATAATAATAATGTTGTTATAATAGTAAAATAATAGTATATGTATCCTTGTTCAAAAGATTGGAATAGTACTCCTACATAGGACACTACAAACGTAGCATGGTACAGTAGCTCTCCACTGTACGTATATGTGACATGTACCGTCCGTTTGACGTTTGGAGGACTCTTCAGCTTCATTTTGCAGAGCTCTGTCCTTTCAACTTCATCATTCAGCACTCATGGCCATTGGGACCGAGCGAAAAGCGGGGTGATCTATAGGAGTCGAATATATTGTACATAAAACATTACAAACGTAGCATTGTACAGTAGATCTGTACGGTACGTATATGTGACAAGTATCGCCCATTTGACATTTGGAGGACTCTCCAGCTTCATTTGGCAGAGCTCTCTCCTTTCAGCTTTATCAATACTCAGTCCTGGCCATTGAGACAGAGAGAAAAGCGGGGTAATCTACAAGAGTCGAGTATACTGTACACAGAACACTACAAAATTAGCAAGCTACAGTACCTCTTTACGGTACTTATATGTGAAGTTTATCGCCTATTTGACATTTGGAGGACTCTCCAGCTTCATTTGGCAGAGTTCTGTCCTTTCAGCTTTATCATTCATCACTCCTGGCCATTGAGACCGAGAGAAAAGCGGGGTAATCTACAGGACTCGAGTATATTGCACACAGGTGTTTTTAAATTTTTTACTTCATTTTAACTGATTGGTCACCTTGTTGATGAGATGAGCTGATACTAAGTGATAATATTACAAATACGGAAACTCGCGTGAAAACAAGTTATTAATATTACTTAAGTATAAACTATACCGTTGAACATTTTATTATAAGCAATATTTGTAGTTACTTAACTTAGGCCTTTTGATCAAGTTGATACACCTATAATTTAATTATATGAGATATTAAAAACTGTTAAATTGCAGTCTCGTAAAAACTCAACTTTAATTACCACACTATGTGTAAAAACACACTATAAAGTTCAAATATTCGTGTTAATTATACGTTATATTCAGGTTCTGATATAAATTGTAACTCAAATTCTAGACCTTGATACATCGGATTATCGTAGTTTGAATGCAAACCGTACTTGAGTTTAACATAGAGTTCTGTAGTAGTACTTTGAAAACAATTTAAATAAACCTGGTACTTTTATTACTTTTCGGATACTTTCCCTTACATGAAGTAATGAAATGACATTAAACAGACCAAATAACACCTGGCAGTAATTCTAAAAGCCCAACACCTCAACCCGATAGGCGACTGTATACACTAGAATGTGTATTGACTGTGGACCACCCGATTCAAGAACACTAGTTTTGACAATTTCCAACAATATTATAGCTGGAGGAAGTTATTATTATTAACAAGAAGGAAATTACCCACAACCCGGAGTCCTCTGACTTTATACATCTTGTTACAAGTAAGGTTTGGCGAAATAATACTGCCTTAGTCTATAGACTTTGCTTTACCACAATATCCAAGTCACGTATTTTGTAGGGCAATTGAAAAGTGAATAAAAGAAGGCTTGGTTTGAAGCTCACAACTGATTTTACCTAGTCAGTATTAGAAGTTAGAAAATAATACATAGAAACCAAAAATACAAGTTTCTGATTACTTAAACTAAGTTAATATGTATGGGTGTTTACCGCCAGACTGCAATATTGATGACAACTCCAGAGAACAGTGAGAGGATCAACTGACCAATATCAACAGTCACAGTTCAGAGATTAGTCTCTCTATCAAATATTGACGCTCAATACCATTTCGAGTCTCCATGACTCTGTATCCTCAATATGTGTGAGTGACAAAAAATATCTACATTATTATAAAATTGTCTGGTCTCAGGAAGTCATACATTTGTAATTGAATACTATCGCTATACTATTTGTCTGTACCTGATAAAACACTATTTAGTATAAGAACGACGTGACACATGTTGGACTTTGTTAGATATTATTGTGTAAAACGTTTGTTTTGGGTACATATTAAATAACAATTAAACAAAACTCCCGCAAATCAGTCGAAAATGTCTTACCAGACAAGAGGTTCAGCCGGAGAGACGCGGTATAATATTATCCCGCATATAAACCGCCTATATAAGACACCCGCCACACATAAAGTACAGACACACACATTATCTCTTCCAACAACGCAATATTGATGGAGGCATTATGGAACCTAGAGATATATGTATATATCAACAATTGTATTCCTAATATATTTACGTTTTTTGTTAAGTTACATAGTAATACATATAGGAAAGAATTCAATAGCTTCACTATGTTAGAAACTAGTCTATATTTGTCCCTTTTAATGACAGATTACGACATAAGGGACAGCCTGATATATTTTCTGGGTACACTTTATAATTTGGTACACTTCCTTGTTTTTAGATTCTTTTATAAATACGTATACTAATGTTTTATAAACCGTAGACATTTTCCAATATAGTAGTTATTGTTATTTTTCCTCTGGAGCATTCTGTATTTTTTATTATTCTTAATAGGAGAAGTAGTTTGTATCTTTTTATTTCTGAACTGTTTTTATTGCCCTTAATAACTGAGATAGAAGACCTGAGATAGTTGGAATGTCATGTAGAGTTTCACATAAAGAAGGCACCTTTCTAACATACTGCACAAATAATAGCTTTTTGATAATTAGTTTTGTCCATAAATTATTAGTTTTACTTACAAACACAGACCTGAAAAGTTTAACGAAAGACAAAATTTATTCAGGGCGACATATTCAAATTTATACACGCAAGTAAATAAATAAAGTAGGCAATTGTTTCGTATAACACGATTGGCCACTGAAGACAACCATGATGATGGGAAGCAGGATTTTAAATAAGCGTTAATTTATGTACTCTAAACTGAGAATTTCGTTTATTTGTAAGATATTTTATAATATATATTTAAGAAAGTAACTGTGTTCACGTTAAAATATATTTGTTCGTTCAAAGTTTTTGAATAGAGAGTAACACTATATTTAACAAACTTATAACTACTTTAAAACTTTATAGTTTCTAAAGTTATAAAAAAACCATAACGCGTCTAAAAACAATGTTACAAATATCTTGAAAAACAATAGAAAATTGCCAACTTTAATATGCTTAGAAGAATTTTCCCGATTAAAATTTAGGATATTAAAAGAGACGCCGAACAAAACAGGTATAAACTCCATCAATAATTTTAAACTTTTACTTCTGATATCCGTTATGGAGGGATGTATAAAAAGTGTTATGAGTGAACAGTCTGAAATAAATTGGTGCAGATTGCTTCATAGGAAGATAAGTTGACTGTTATATTTTTAAAATGCGACATTTGGAAAAGGTTTGGAATATGTATTTTTGTAATGTCTCTAAAATAATAAAAAAGTTATCCATTTAAAGTTAGCAGTCAGAATTAAAGTTTCTGAGATCAAAATTTGGGTACATTTAAGAATAGTCACCCGGTAAATTTTAAAAAGATAATTTTCTTCAAACATGATGACACTTTTCAGTAAGTTGGTTCCAAATTGAATACAATTTTACAACCCCTTGATTTACTCCTGAATATGTATTAACGCTTTGAAGTGTTTTAGTTCACTTTAGGGTTTAACCTGATTTACTAAATTAATCAGAATTATTAATTATAAAGCATATTGTTCAATAATTGTTTTAAAAATTTTGGTTACATCTATTCAAATTTAAATAATACAGCTGAAGCAGTGACGTGGTATGGTGGCGGGGCAGCTTAACCTCGACCGGAAACTGAACATTCCAAATAATAGAACGAAGAGTAAATACCTCTCCAAGATAACAAAGCCCCAAGCCGCACAGTCCGCACCCTGTCGATATCTGCATTCCAACAGCTGACCTGGTGTATAATATAGCCAATCTATTGTGTCACATTTGTTACAAGATGATTTAAAATAGTTACTGATTTGAAGCCGTAATAAAAAATAAAAATGCTACCTAAAATATTAAAAACTTCTTTTGACCACTCAAATATAATAAATAATTCACATATTCAAAAAATTAATTAAACTTTATTGTTAATTAATGACTACTTTTTGTTCTATGAAGGGTTATAAGAAAAAGAATGAAAATAAGAGTTAGGTTATTTTTTAGTAAAAAACTGTAAAAAATATGTTATGAAATAACGCGAGGAAATACACAAATGGAAGTTTCCAGCCCTTTTGGGTGATAGGCTTGTATGAGTTATTACATAAGAACATATTGTTATTAGTTTTAAAAATTCTACTTAAATATAAAATCATACAACTTTAATTTTGCACTAAATGGTAAAGTGTATATTCACAATATAGTGATTTGTGAACTCGAGGGAAGATGGACTCGGTTTTCACACAGAGGCTTTTGCCCATGTGGAAACCTTCTCGTGTAATCTGTTGGCACTGTATTTTTGTGTGAATGTAAACGAGGTAAATAAATAAATGTTAAATCACTACGCTTTTTTGAACGAACATACACAAAGCAAAATTTTTAAACTTTCAATAAAACCTTAAAAAATGTTTAAAAGGAGTGGCCCACTCGTTATTTGAAAGACCAAAATTCTTTTATTTAAAAGAAGACGTGTTAAAACAGGAAAAGAGGAAAGTTAAATGGGATCTATAATATAAAGCGCACATTCTGTAACGGACACTTGAAAACTAAACAAAATATTTATTTGAAACCAATAAATCAATAAAGATATTAATTTGTGTTTATGGCAATCTCTCATGTGGTGTGATTATCTGAGAACATTAGAACAGAAGGCAGAACTTACAATATTAAAACCAAATAGAAAACATGCCTTTTGTGGCCTGTGTTCTTTAGTTCAGTTTTAAATTTCATAACTAATATTTAGTGTTGTGGTTGAGTTAAATGTGCGTGTATGACATAATGTGCATGAAATTGACATAAAACATGTTCGTTCTAACTGTGACTTATACGTGTCACAAAATTCTTGTATTGGTGGCATATGTCCTCTAAAATAGGATTTCAACGTTAGGTTATTTTTAACCCTCACTAAACGTAATGTTACTGATTTCTTGTATGTCTCCGTAAAAAAGGTTGTATTTCCTTTACAAACATCTTCATGTAACATACGGGTTTAACAAAAATAAAACTAAAATAACAAACTATTGAAACCATACATGTGATGTGGTATCCTTTTACCCGAGGTAAACAGCAGATATGCGGGTCTCGTAATTTACTGTGTAATGTTGGTAGTGTGATTCGCACATCATTGTTTATATATTCACCTATCCATTTAGTGCAGTTGCTTCGCCGCACCCACGTTTAATAGTGTACCTGATCATTAACTCTCTATTGTAGAATTAACATGCAGTAATGTTATGAGTTTGTTCGTGTATATGGATGATATTTATGGCTAAAAAGTAGGCAAAGTGTTGCTGATCCCTTTAAAAAAATTCAAACATTTAAATTTTTTGGTTCATAATACACTTCATAAAATGAATTTAACATACAAGAAGATACTCGATACTTTAACTGTCATCCCAAAAGTGACCAACTCTATACTACGTTCTTACTATGCGTTGTTGAACTGGACATTAAAAGAGTTTTGTTCTGTGATAAGGGCAAAGTCCGTCGACTATGTAACAATAAAGATCACAATCTGAGACAGTTACTATCATTCGTACCTAAGAATTCTCAAAGTGTGCCCCTAAATAGTTCTCAGGCTCAAAGCTGTCAATGAAGGTTTCAAACTTTATATAATAAACCTACCATACTAATATAAAACAGATAAACCTATTATATCAAAAATAGGTTTATTGAATGAATGAATAACTTCTAAAAAAAAGTCTAAAATAAATTCGTTACGTGTATGAAGTTATTATTTCATACCTACGGACTTCGACCAACAATGACTGTATAAAAATGAAAGTTGACTTTCCCTGACCAAAACTAACATGGCTGAAGTAATAGGTGGCCGCCGCAAATCTAAACAGAACGGTTGATTGAACAGCTGACACGTGCTGCCAACCTTCCCACAATTACTCTACAACACAAATACAGGCTTGCCAAATTCATCGCAACCCAGTTTATTAGTATGTCTTTTTAGCTATATTTTAATTAGTTCCTAATTATTTACATTACTTAGATTTTTTCTGTTGTAGGTTTGTTGTTTTATTGAATACGTGTATCTCTGTATCGGTGTTATACATTGTTCATTAGATTTTTTCTGTTTAAAAGTATTTTTAAATTAAATAAGTCAACAAGTTTCAATAACAATTCTGAAAAGGAGGATTTAATAATCAAATATGTTGGCAATGAATGTATACGGAAATATAAAGTCCAATAAAATTTATTGTGCTGCCGCCAACTTTCCATAGAACCGGATTTTGGTTGATAATAGAAATAAATATTAGGCAATAGATTAAATTGTAAAAGTTGGATTAGTAACACATTGACATTATACAAAAGTAAATAAATCTGTATTAAGTGATAAACTGAGGGATATACTGTGTATCAGTAGGCACAAAATCCCTATCAATCTATCTTGTACACTACAAAGTAAATCAAGTATGGGACCGCACATTATAACAAAGCCTCAGACATAGGTAATAATACTAATTTTTAGCTCACCAATTACCAATCACATAATTTAAAACAATTTTAAATTTTACGTACATATCACATTACATATATGAAAATATCCCCACTTAGAAAAAATAAACTTACAAAGTAGGATTAAATAGTGTACAAAAACTATTTGTATTATTACAAATTTTCTTTTCTAAATTTTACATAGTGAGTTACGTATTTATAAACCTATAAATCTTCGACAAGTTTTAATTAACGTGTCACTAAACCATTCGAAACGAGGAAAACCTTCAAGATCTAATAAATCTACTTAACAAACACGCAACGTAAAAGCTATAAATTTCAAAGGTATTTCTCAAGACTCTGGGACAAAAGTCTCCCATTCTCTTGGCCTTGACTCAGCCCTTCATTCCAAGACGGTCATTCACTAATTTATGGTTCACATAATTTTCTTTGTTCGCTGTAACAAAGTTTCACTCAACTAGTAAAATATTTTATCAAACATATTTTACATTCAATTTTATAAAAAGGCACCGCTACAATTATTATAATACAGATTTTTAAATTTGTTATTTTTAATATTAACCGAGACAGTTCTTCACCAAGTGTTTTTCATTGCTCTCTCTCTTATAAACAAGTTTAAAAATCATTGAATACTTTTATTAATAACGCTCTTTATTTCATGGATTCATGTAGATCTTATAATTGACTAATAATGGTCTATAGCTTGAGTACTGGGTGCTTTCAAGTAATATGGTAGCTAGTTCTGGCATATTCATGCTTACAAAACTGAAACTGTCGAAAGAGAAGTAAATAATTTGGAGATTATTGGAGCCTCTTGCGCTTTGCTTAATACAATAAGTTATATTGGTAGTAAACAAGTGAAGTAAAGAATGGATATTTCATTTAATGTATTACAAATAATAATGGTTTTTTAAAACTGTAGATCTTGAGAAACTATTTAGAAACAACTTTAACAGACTATAGTTATGAATATAAATTTTTGAAATATACTGGAATTAATATTTCAATAAGAACGTATGTTTTACTAATATTGGAATTCGAGTAAGGCAGAGTTACAACCCACAATCGCAATAATTCTGATCACTGCCCCAACAGGGACACTTCAAGTACTTCTACTTCTATAGTTGCATTTATAAATATTAATTGCAACAAAGCAACAATATATCTTAGTATAACTTCAATCTTTACACTATGCATTTACGATACTAATTGTAAGTAAGATCACCTATAAAACTATACGAAAATTCACATAATTCGCTTACCTGGGTTTTATAGTCTATTTCCATCATCCGCTTCACGTGAAATATTTTGGTGAATTAAAAAAGTAAAGTATTGCGGATGTCACTGTCCCTCCAGTGATTTCTATTATACCCTTTTATTATTGATATTCTCATAAGTACCCTTTAGTTTTGTCAATGTGACTAAAAAACGTGATGACGTCTCCTTTTAACTCTAGAACATACATGTCTTTGAGTATCTTAGTCGCAATGTCCTAAATTGATTTTGGAGAGTTTTTGTACCCTTTAATTGAAATTTAAAATTTTACTTCGTAAAAGGGAACATAATTCTCAACTCAGTATTTTTAGAAATTTATTCTTGTCAGAAATAGGCTTTCAATGGGGAATAATGTGCAAAGATTGACAATTCAGTAGAAGTTATATTTATATAATATAAATCCATGGTTTGTGCAGTGTGAACAGTTATTAGGGGCCAGCAGTTATTACAGTACATATATGACATAAGGTTTTTGAAGTAATATATAATTTTTTCAAGATAACAATTTTCATATTAGCAGTGCTGCCTAAGAAGAGGTTACATTATATGACGTATAACTTTCTTCGCTCAAGTATGCAAAATTTCAGAGTGTATAATATACTGAAATCTGCAAGTTCTTTGTACAATCGAGCAGATAAAAAATAAAAATGGAATTTTTCATTCTCCGACAGACAACAGATAATTTTGTCAGCCGACTGGGTGATCGTCTTTAATGAATCCCTTGGAGGACACGACCACCGTATGAGACCTAATTCTATGCTACGTAAAAAAATTAACGTGTCTGGATAGAAATTTGTCGAGATTCAGCCTCATGATATATCTATATGTTTTAATTGTAACTTTGGGTTTCTTAGTGATTTTTAAACAAGAACCATCGACACTTCATATTTAATATGTTGAGGTGGTTATTGTACATGTGTTTGTATGACACATGCTGGGATTGCATATGAATGTACCCGGTTTGTGTACGAATTAATTTTTACCACTCATTTTATCGTTACTATTATTGCTTCCCAAAAGATTAATATAAATATTGCCGCTAAATGTCAGCGAATACCGTGGAACGACACGTACTATGATCGAACTCGATGTTCCTTATATAGATAAGTTAGCTTAGATAGGAAGTTAGCGAGAGATCATTCAGATAGATAGACAGTAATGACATTTTTCCAGTTCCTTAAGGGAAACTTTTTGGTAACGCTCAGCCTATTATGAAAACACTTCTATCTTCATTGAAAACAAGCGGAATGGTACTAAATATAATTTGTATGAGGATTAATCAAAGGATGACACTCTACAACAAGGTAGAAGTAGGCCTAACCACGTGTAACGTACCAGGTTTTGTCGAGGTTACATGAAAATTTCAAGTTTACAGCTTGTTTCCTCCTGACAGCTAGGCTACAGGTGAACATGTAACATGTTCAGACAGGTCTAATCATACTGTAGTATGGGTAGACCTAGTTTGTTGAAAACTGTATTTATTCTGCGATTTTCTCGTTTCAATCATTATTACCATGAAGAATTTGCAAAAATATTAGCCGTTAGTACAAGGCAAATCCATCATGCTTCACTATCAAACTAAGCGTTGCCTATATATAAATAGGATTTTCTACAATATTTGAAGTCTATATGTCAGTCCATTCTTGGGTTATCATACGTCATATTTAGATAAAAGTTTTCGCATCCTTTCACTGATACGCTTCGCTGACGCTCAGCTAGTAAAATTGTTACCAAATAATTTAACTTTGTTTATTAGTGGACTCGCCGAAATTTAATTTTAAGGTTGATGTCTTTATGTCTCATTAGCTTGTAAATAAGAAATTGTGTTTCTTTTGTGACATCATAACTCCTATGGACCGACACTCTGTTGCACTGCAATGTTACACCATACTTTGGGATACTCAGCAGAATTTATATTTGTCGTTGGTGTTGTAATAATAACTGACTGGGTTACCAAGTAATGTATTTTAGAACGTGCCTTTCTAAGACACCTATCCGATGACTTGACTGAATCTATAACACCGAATATCCTGGCTATTTTGGGATAGTTCTCTTACCCTTGCTATTGTTGATATCTGCGCCCGTCATTGCAATTTTGTAAAAGCACCTAGCAGTTGGTCATAGATCATCTTTCTGTTCCTTTCTTCATCTTGAGTTCTCTATAAATAAATAAAAGCGAATTTTGCAACGTTTGTTATGTATGTATATCATATGATAGTTGTGATATTGCATCTGCTAATCTATTTTGAATATCCAAACATAACCTGATTTGATTGTATACTAATAATTAGTGATTTAATAATGTTAAAATATAATCCAAAGTTTTTATACAGTAAAACCTGGCCTCTATATATCTGAGTACTCTACTAATCCTTAACCCAGTCCAGTTTACAGGCAATTTTAAAAAGGATGTTAGGTTGTTCCACCTAATTCCGGTAGGAAGTGAAATATCTACAATGATAACACCAAACAGTTGTGAGCTTTATTGCAATTGCAACTTACAAACCATCGCACTATTGCATTTGACAGGCATTACAATTTACTTCTACCGTGCAGATGGTAAGGAAATAAGGAATTGTAATGTTACGTGTTAACTATTCTGAAAAAAAAAACAAAGAGTATCAGTATACAATGCTATAGGCAGGCAACTCATGAAACAGATGAAGATAAAATTTTGTACAAATATGATAAAATTTACTAGTGAATAAATAACAATAATGTAATCATTTATTACAATTCACGAACAAATGTTGTAACCTGCATTAAAGATAAATATTTAGCAAAATATAATACCCGTTTAAAATATAATTAAAAAAAAATGTGTCATACAAATGATAACCAATAAGAATTGACTGACAGTTAGCGAATCGTATTCACTGTGTCTGGGATTGTATTGAAAGACAAGCAACATTATCGAACTCAGTGTTCGATAACATGTAAATGTAGCTTCATAAAAAAAATGTACATTTCGAGATGTCGTGCTAACAGTCAGATATACATACAGAAATAAAGATTATGTAGTCCGTCTACGTCTAACATTAAAATTGAAAATGTATTATACGTGATATATATGTTTGTACTTACAATTTACTTTTTCACGGTAATAAACAAGTTTTAATTGAAGAGTCGAACATGACAATATAGACTATTCAGACAATAACCTACATAAGATCTGTGTTGTGTGAATGTTAAGCACAAGTGTTGAAGTTTGCCAATTTCGGTGCTTTAGTGCTTTGTTGTGGTCTCAGGCCTGATTGGTACCAGGTCCAGTGACAGAGTAACGGTGACGTATTAATCACCGGTTGTCTACTGGATTTAACCACTTTGTGTCATCTCCTAGTTATTAAAAGGAAAATTAATTTTTCTATTACTTTTTTATATAATACATTACAATTAATTACGCCTATTGTCTTGTATTATTCTATTTAATGTAAAGTTTATACAGGTTATAATAAATGTAAAAAAGATCAATTTTAAATAAATGATGTCTAGCATGAAAATTTATAAAAATAATTGTTTAGTTTTAGGTATGAAAAGCTGCTGTTGCTGAAATTGTATTGTTTAATAATAAAAAAATAATAATTTCAATTCTAATGATCTTATACATATATTATAAAGTCACACACTAATGGATACTAATATGGTATTACGTGCAGTCGCTTTCTCAGCTAATGTTTACGGAGAGTGTTAAATTATTTTAATGCTAGTACAAAGGTACAGAAATTAGGAACTATAATTAATAAGTTCAGAGTTAAGGGTAGTTTTTTGTAGTTAATCGGTACATAATTAAAACTAAAATAATAAGATAATTAAGAAATATATAATGAAAAATGTATTGTATACAAAGAAAACAATATAAATCTATAAACAATACATACAACTGTTTTTTTTTTTTCAATTGTTGGACTTGTAACTGTATGCATTGCGATTACAATTTTTACTAAGTAATATTACTGCACATAACCTAGTTTGGTTATGTATTACAAAGATGTCGATTTAGTTTCATTGATTTTCTTTATTTTTCTAATCATTTTAAATGCGATCATTTGTAACATAGATGTCATATTTATATTGTCAAACATGGAGGTCTGCGATAAACTTGCCGTTAAAATGACAAAACAGATGCAATCTCGGCTTGGGAAAAATTACTCACGCAAAACATCACGGGACGAGATTGGTTTTATTGTTCTCAACACACTGGACTGTGATTGGACATTGTTAATGTCATCATAGGTCGAGCAGATGTCCTGTTGACATCAGCATTCAGTCTGGACATGATGGCTAATTGTACCTTTCCAATTTTACTCCGTTACAAAGCCAATGCAAACTGGTTTGTTTTTTATTCATGTGAAATACACCAGCTATTTCATGTATCCAATATTGTGTACTGGTGAAGATTATCACATTGGTCCATATTACGGTACAAATTTAGTTGACAATATAAATTATAAAATGAAATGTGTAAAACCTGTCAGTCGTTTTACAATTAGTTTAAACGTATCTCGTTAAAAATGTTAGTTTTACAGTACAGTACAGAGATTTCCGATGTACGTATAACATGTGTCGTTTAATACAATTCGCTAAATTTTTATGATAAATTAAAAGTCTATAGGTTATGTTATTCTTGACATGTAATGCAGACAGACACACAATCATACAGACACTGAAAATTTACTTCCTCATGCGGTAAACCACAGAGAAACTGTCAGCCTAGTGATTAATTGGTAGTCAAATGCTAGGCCAAAGTCCATGGCTGGGCATGGACCATTCTAGATATCATTATTGTCTATTTACCCATAAAGTCACGTCAAAATTTCAAAGTATACCCATAAAATAGTTATTGGTATATCTTCGTTTACATTTTAGTTCATAAATGTATATATTTATATGAGAACAATTCACAACAAAATTAGGTTTATGTGTTGTTTGTTCAGTTAAAATTAGTTAATATAATACAAGTTAAAGTATTGTATTCTTGTAATTAATGTATAAATTAATTAATTTATTTATTTATTTATTCTAGAAGTACCATCATGGTTACTTATATTATTAACAATGTAAAACAATAGTCTGACGTTTATTCATGTTCCATGGAGTGTTCATAAAATTATTAAAAAAGATTTTGGATATTTTCCAAAAAGATCCTTTAAAATAATCTGAATTATCAAATTATGTTTTAATAAGTAAATACTATAAATCATCCAATACACTAAAGGATGTCTGAAATGTACTGTATCACGTTAAAACCACTACATGCATATTTCATTGGGGTTGTGTTCATCATGCAACAGACTCCATGTTACCAGTATTACTGTAGATAGAATTGTAAAGGAAAGAGTTTTTTAAAAGCGGATTGTATAATTTTCTTTACAATATATATGTTTAATAACCTAACCTTTATTGAAGATAAGATTCGACTAAGTAGTATGGAATCCAGAAAAACTTATAATGATGATACATCATGTAGATTACATATTAATTAGAAACCCTCTTTAACCTCTGATAATAGCCTTTATTAGCCAGGTTAGACTTTGAATCAACCATTTTGGTTCGATTGGCCATTAAATGATCTGGTTATTATTCTAGAAAGCTGTGTTACACAACAAATAAGCTAGGAAATGTTGCTTAAAATATAAATTAAGGATGCAATTCGAAGAGCGCTGAACTTTAATTTCTACTTCATGTATAAAACATGAATCATAGAATCACTACAACAGGTTACTATGTTTTTGAATTTTTCAGTTCATACTCCGTTCAGTTGAAATCTAGATAATTTTTTAGACATTCTATATCGACTCAGATAAGGAGACAACAAGCGTCCTGAGTGGCTCTATTGAAAACCTTAAATCACTCACTAACCCTCCAATATCTACAGTGTTTGGTGACAAAATGGTTTCTCAATTTGCATACGAACATTCGAAATCTTGAGATCGTTTATTCAATAAAGCTGGTTTATAAAAATAATGATAAGAAAATTGAATGTCCTAATCCCACACCAAGCTGAATCCAAACAAATTTGAAAATACGAAAGTTTTCGTATTAAAGAAATATTAATGTTATATTATTAGCAAAATCAGTGCGAAACACACTTCAGCATCATCTTACTCTACTTTTAAACTCTCAAATTTTTTTTCTTTGGCAGATATTACATTAAATGTAAAAAAGTGTAGATGGGATTTTTTATCTGGGTTTTTATAGAGCGTATTTATGTTTAATCTCAAGGCGGCTGGTCACATTTATATTGTGTGTTTTAGTTCCATATACACATTTCAACAATATTTATTAATTTCCTTTTTTACAAATCCATTTTAAGCTCATAAAAAATATTTATGTCTAAAAATAGATGCGTAACATTTTTAAACTATAGACATAATATTTTCGGAGCCCTATAAAGAAAAATTATCTGAATTTTCTAGCTTAATACCGGTACTTAGGATACACTACCACAATTGTGTACTCTGCATGAAACTGTTATAATCTGCATTTTATAAACTTTTCAAATACGAGAAAATATGTAAATCAAGGTGTTTTTTATGTAGAAATTCCTTACTTAAAATAATAAATACATTTATTTTAACGATAAAAATTTTAACTATGAGATAAACCGTACTAATCAGGACGTTGAGTGAAGTACCAAAACTCACAGCTTGAAGGTGAAATGTAAGCCCTGTTAAAGTCACCAAGCGATTTGTAAATGAGGAAGGCACTCTATATTCTACATAAAAATGTCCATCCCTTTGACGAAAGTATACTACAAATGTGACTCATCCTTTTTCTAGAGACTTTATTATTAAAATGTGGTCTTTTACACGTTTCCTTACAAATAAATTTTATGGAACAAGAGACGTTGGTATATACAACTTTTATTTTTTTATCCAAAATGACACCGTCTAAAAAAATTAACAAATGTTCAATGTCTTTCTTTCAAAAGCTGTATTAAACAAATTGTATAGAAAAATAAAAAATAGTATATAAAATAGAGATAAAATATATAGTTCTTTCTATCACTACAAGGTGAAAAATAACACCTGGGCCACTGATATTAGCGGTATAAAAAGTGAAGGCATGGACACAAATTCAACTGAATCCCCTCTATTTTTGGTGCAAATAATTCAATAAAGTTATTTTGAATACTTCAAAATGTCTGTAAGGTGTTTATTGGTTGGGCCCTTTATGGCTAATTTTAAATTTAAAGAGGGGTGCTGGTGATATCTTGTTTTAAGTCTCTTCTCACAGGCTAATATGAAAAAGATTTTTTCAATTTAACTTGCTTTAAATTTACAGGGTGTAAAATAATGGCAATCGGAACAAGCCAATTTATAAACGCCGGTCTGAACGTTTTTATCCAAATTTTTAAATTTACATCTCAAAATTTTCCTCGTAAGGTTGGTTGCCCTAGCGTTAAGCCATGGGATTTAAGGTCTTTTTTAGTTGCAATGCTGTATAATCGGGCTATACCCAACGCACATGTACTTCTTGATTATTTTAGTTACATAGTTTTTACATCGGACATACAGGCAGGTCGTTTAGCTAAAGATTTAAAGAGCATTGTCTGAAATCTAAATTACATAAACTGACTTCATAATTTGTTCAACACTTAATGGATGAGGAGGACAAAATGGACAGAATTTATGAAAATATGGAAGTGCTACATCAGAGTCGCAAAGGCAGCAAATTAAACACGCTTGAAGATTATGAAATTTACAAAAATTCTAAAAGGAATTTATTACGTGAACTCATGTTAAACGAGAAGATAAAATTCATCTCCCATTATGTGTTCAACACATTACTTCATCGCAACATTGTCTCGCCAACCGACTGATCAGTTGATAACGTCGATGCACCGGGAACTGGAATCACCCAGTGTCAATTATTGCCTGTCTTCTACCAGCCGTCTTGTTCTAACATGTTTAATACTCCTATCACGTGTTGTTCTTCTCGTAATATTTATTTATTTATTCGCTGTGTTTGTACTGCGTTCGTAAATTTTATACTATGACTACTGCAGATGGGTAATTCTCGCTTTTAATTTAATATTTATTGACACCTACACCAGAATACGACTACTACGCATGACTAGAATTTGATCTTTTTTATGAAGGTGCGTAGTTGTTGTTATTATTTTAATCTGATAAACATTTTATTAACATCTAAACAATCAGCAAACAACCTATTTTGGGCCAGAATTGGGTACTAAGAATTATAAAGCGTAGAATTTTTTCAATAACATCAGAAATATGGCGTAGTTCTGTGTCATTTCACATTGAAGTCCCTCCTCAACGTTGATGATATCTGTTGTCAAAGTATCCTGTAATATAGAAGCGATTTCTTCTCGTATTTTCAGCCGTCAATTTTCGAGTGAACGTAGCTTACACCGACAATAATATTTAAATTTTAAGTTACCCCATAAGAAAAAGTCACTTGGCGATATATCTGGCAAGCGTGCAGGCCAATAGAAATCACCGACACGTGAAATCAAGTGATCAGGAAACATTTCTCTAACGAATTCCATACATTACTCTACCCGTGTGGGCTGTAGCTCCATCCTGATAAAAGCATTTTTCTGCCATGTTGATCCTCAAAGCTTCAAGCTGTAGCTGCAGAACGTGGGTATCATTAGCTCACAACGAAGTTTGACGAAGGTGCGTAGTTATTGTTATTAGTAAATTAATAATATTAAAATCAACTTACTCATAGTATTTTAAAATACATGCGATCTTTTTGTGCCACCCTGTACAACCGTGTTTTGCATTACTGCATATTACAAGTAATAAAATACAAAATTGTTTGTGTTTTAAAATTATGCCTTATAGTTTCGGTTCTGTGAGCGACATAGAAGTCTTTTAAAAATAATATTGATTTCTCAAGAGTGTGTATATGATTTATAGAGTATAGAAAGTCTTGGGTATATAGTATTATCTTTGTCTTTATTTGACTGTTTTAGGCAACCTTAAGATCTAAACAAAATATATAATCATACATTTATTGTAATTAGAAATAACAAATTTTATTTGAAAATATATTTTTAAATTTATTCTTTTACATTAACACAATTACTTATTATTTTAATTTTTCACAAAACCTTTATTCACTCTTGCTGTTAAAACGTGTATTTTGTTTGTAATTTATCACGCACCCCCTTACATTCTAATTTTGATAGGTATTTATATGCAATAAACAGATTATAAATGTTATTAATGTAATTTCACTGTTATGTATATGTGTAATAAATATGTATATGTATGTTATAAAAATATAAATTTCTTTCTTGAATTTTCTTTATCTGACATTAGTACTTTATTTTTATACGTAAAAGATTACTTTTTAAGGTTTTAAGAACTTACTTATGTAGGAAGCTACATAATTAACCGGTTAATTAAATGTGGCAGTAACTTACATCAGAACTGTCGTATTCAAAATAAACACAACAGTTGAAGTTTGTCTCTTGTGGGACATTGCTGTGGTTCCCAGGCTACTTGCTGTTATCTACTCAGTGACAGAGTAACGGCGATATGTCAGTCACTACTTACGACTTGATTAACCGGTTTTTTTGTCTCGTGTTATATACTTGCTGATTGTTCTACTCGTCACTCGAAGGGTTGGAAAATAATTTTTGTCTCTCTACATGTCTGTCTGCCACACGATATCTTTAAAATTCAATAACCTGTATCATTAAAAATGTTTGATCAAGCTTTATTTCTACATAGTAATCGATGCAAATTTCGATTGTGCATATAACCATAGAATTTGACTAAGCATTGAAGAACATTTTCATATTGCAGTTATGGGTATCCATAGAAGAAACGAGAAAATAGTAGAACAAATAAATTTGTAAACAAAGGCTTACAGTTATGTGAAATTCTAACATATAAAATATTACCGCAATGTTGCTTAACTTTCCTAACTCGTACCACATACGTTTTTCGGGACATATTGTTTTGACTTTATTAGTCTCCTTGATATATTCAGATAAACGCCAGATGTATTAAATGGCTTACGAAAAAATGACATTTATAAACCTTCATCCTAACGCAATCAAGTTTTCGAGAAGATGAATCACGTGAAACGTCACCGGACGAGATTGGTTTTTGTTCCCAGAATCCTGCACTGTGATTGGACACATTCAAGGTCATAATTTATCGAGCAGATGTCCTGTTCACATCCACACACATTGTGGACATGACGGCTTATTGTAACTTTCCAGTTTTACTCGTGACAAAGGCACAGGACCCAGGGTTTGTTATTTTTGTTCAAATATATGGTCCGTTGAATGTACTTAATATTGTTTTGTAGCCTACATATATGATACCAGGAGAATAGAGTTTAATGCGTTTATTTCATGCAATAAATAAAGTTTATGGTAATTATGTTCAGACCGCCCATTAAACCTCGATGACAATTTTTTGTAAACGTGATGCTTTGTTAAATAAATTTTATAGAAGTATAATATATTATTTACTTAATACCACAAAATTTGTTAAAATTGGAAAATAAATTATTTATGAAATAAAAATTATCTTTATTTCCCTGTTAACTCTAATCAAAAAGTTATTCATTGCTCTGCTATTGAGTATCACAGCTCTTCAGGCTATCATTAATACAATCCACTAGCACACCTCATTTGTCTATATTCAATTAGAAACGATAATACAGACCTGGAAGAAACTGCAGCTCTTACATTATTCACAGTGTTTTGCTGTTCTATATTAGGAATTAAAATGTTTGTTAAAATTAAAATTTAATCTAGAGTTTAAATATTATATTAAAACATATACTTCCTTTGTTATATTTTTTAATTTTACCAACTATTATTAAAAAAAAAACTAAATAATAATTATGTTTATTTATAAATTTTTATATCACGCTTGAATCATGAGGTATATTCAGGCATTTTAGGTTGTTCCAGTATTCATCTGAGAAGTGATAGTATTTCTGGCGGTACTTCTGAAATGTCTAAAAATGCAAAAGGTTTTGATCAAAATATTTACGCGTTTTAAAATATTTTGTGGGAATATGAATAAGATTATCGCAACCAATGGAGGTGCTAGTTATTAAAATTTCCCTAAACTATTATATTGACTAAATTCGTTTCAACATTAACGTTAATAGCCTACATATAGATTATGTTTTACTGGATTTACATGTAGATTAAAACTTTGGTTATTGAACTTAAATAAACTTCAACTAGAGCAATTGTATTTAGTTCCCATTTGAAAATAAATATTGATAAAAGGCTGAATTCAAACAGTCTATAGATGGCATATATTATTCAATTAATAACACTGAAATTTTTAATTGGAATGTGTATTGTCTGCCAAATGGTCTAAGTGATATGTGCCTAAAGATTAAATAATATTTGGGGGCACCAAGGAACTCCAAAAATGGTAATTATATAGCTCTATTATAATATATTTGTTACATTAAAACCTTGAGTAAAGTAAGATACACCAATATCACAAATTTTAAAGATTTAACCTTTCAATCTCGAATCTTATTCCGCACAGTCTATCCGTTAAAACACTGCTAGGAAAATTGTTGAATTGTAATGCAAAGTATCCCTACTTTATTAATTTTTTCACTCGAAAACTAGCAATGTAAAGGCACTAAAATTTGTGTTTCCGTATATATATCACGTTAGTTATGGGCTTCATATTAAACTGGTTCAAATTAGCTAAAGTTCCTAATTACTTTTAGTTCTTATTATGTACTCTAAAAACTAATCATTCTCACTATACTTATATTTATCTCTTCTGAAAATAGCAAAATATCTTTAACCATCACTAGAATTTATTATAAATCCTTCGTTATAAAACTGCTAGTGAAAGAAATCATCCCATGTTCCTCATTATGAATCATTATTAATTACTTAGTCTTTCCTATAATGAAATAATATAGTCAATGTTGTGTTGACTCACTCAAACAGTCATTTGACTCCTATTTAGTCTTCCGATCATAATAAATGGCAGGGTAGTTATTTAAATACATATTTGACGGAAAAGGTAAATAAAAATTTATCATAATCATAAAAAGAAGGGCTCTGTAGTGTAATGATAGAATAAACGACCAACTTGAGATAGAACTGGGTTCAAGTTCCAGTACAGCAAATATTTTCCTGATTAAATCTATATAAAAAGTTCAGTTTATAAAAAACTTGTAATCTAACCAATTGTCTGTTGATTAAAATATTTACTTTATAAGCAGTTTAAATTCATTTTAACTAACGTAGTTTTTAACAGTTTTGTATTATTCTGTAGTTATATTCATAATGTAAATTATTACGTAAATGTATGTTACAGTACATTTTATATCGATATAGTGTACAAATACCTACGTTACGGAATAGCTCGTTGCAAAAGAATTGTAATTAAACTGTCAAACCAACACAGTGAAGAGAAGTTAATCACGCAAAACGTTACAGGGTGAGATTAGTTTGATTGTTCCCAGAACATTAGACTGTGATTGGACGCTGTCAACGTCATCATCGGTCGAGCAAATGTTCTGTTCACATCCGCATTCAGTCTGGACATGATAAAACACCAGGCTGTGACTGGACACTGTCGAGGTCATCATCAGTCGAGCAGATGTTCTGTTCACATCTACATTCAGTCTAGACATGATAGAACACCAGGCTGCGACTGGACACTGTCGAGGTCATCATCAGTCGAGCAGATGTTCTGTTCACATCCGCATTCAGTCTGGACATTATAGAACACCAGGCTGTGACTGGACACTGTCGAGGTCATCATCAGTCGAGCAGATGTTCTGTTCATATCCGCATTCAGTCTGGACGTGATAGAACACCAGGCTGTGACTGGACACTGTCGAGGTCATCATCAGTCGAGCAGATGTTCTGTTAACATCCGCATTCAGTCTGAAAGTGATAGAACACCAGGCTGTGACTGGACACTGTCGAGGTCATCATCAGTCGAGCAGATGTTCTGTTCATATCCGCATTCAGTCTGGACGTGATAGAACACCAGGCTGTGACTGGACATTGTCGAGGTCATCATCAGTCGAGCAGATGTTCTGTTCACATCCACATTTTGTCTGGACATGATAGATCACCAGACTGTGACTAGTCGGTAACGGACTGAAGGTCCACACCGTAAAACTGTCTGGACCTACTTTTAAAGGGGTGGACAGTAGGTCCACGGTCCTGGCCTGGTATCTGTTGTCCGACTAACGGGTTTCTTTTGACGAGGGGTTGACAAGGGATTGTCGTATTCACTCAGCAGCACTGGAAGGAGATCTTATATTCTGTATATTGTGCTAAATATTGATCAGTAGACTACAGAAGAAGACAGCTACAGAAAGATATAAACAAAATCTATATATATATATAAATGAAAGTCTGTTATTTTCACCATTTCTAAGTTAAGAATGGCAAATAAGATCATGATGCTTTATCAGATACATGATGATGATGATCTTTGCTTTATCTGATACCTTTTTGCCCCGATTAGCAGAAAAACGATTAAAGTATCGTAAAAGTGCACCGAAAAATCAGGTGAAGAGAAGAAGACTTTTATTCTTTGTTTGAAGGTTATTTTTGACGATGGAAGGATTGTGAAGGAAACAGGATTTTTCCGGACTTTTGCCATCGTTAAGTGAAACAAGAAAACAGTAACACTACGTTTCGAGATCTGCAATCTGATCTCTTCTTCAGGTAAAGAACTAACCTAATACATAATTACAAACTAGGTTAAAATAAACAAACAAATCTTACTAAAGCGTTGTGGCACGCCTGAGTCAGGAATCACAACCTACATGTTGTATGTCAACTTCACTAACACTAAAGACATGCACTTAATAAAAAAACTATACAAAACACTAATCATTAAACTAAACTACGGAATACAGGTCACAATATGTCTTCACTCGTCTACTAACCATCTACGACTTTTATATAATAGTATAAGAGTTTTTTTTTTAATTTAGTCAACTGTTCTTTGTACACATTGCTTTTTGGTATCAAAATAGTATTCGTAATTAATTTAATTACTATGTTTTAAACACTTCTTATTTCACTTTTTATGCAACCACTGTTAATCATAGAGTAAGAATAATTTTTAGATAAGAAAATTAAAATTTTTAGCAAAAATCGACTTTAACTGTACACTTTAGTAAATATTTGAGTATATAGTGCTTGGCGTATACTATATTACAGATATCAAAGTAATTTTACTACATTACTTTTACTAGAAATTTAGACTGTTCTAAATTGTATCTTAGTTGACTTTTGACAGAAGTAGGCTTCTCAGATCTTTATATGTATATATATTTCCTTGAATTTTAATCGTGTACCTTTCTAAAACCTTACTGTATTTGTGTTTTTATATTAACTAAATTACAAATTTTGAAATGTTTAAAAATTAACCGTTTATTTTCAAGGAGAATAAAACCAATAGGGTTTAACAATATATTTAATAATTTCTTGCGATCGAAGTCGCTGGTAACCGCTCTTAACGAAAACATCATCTCCGTTGTTCCTGGATCACTATTTGAATGAGTTTTACACTTTGTCACAGCGGGAAATAGCAAAGAATAACTATTTGAATTAAACTAGGCAACTTTTTATCTATTCTTTATCGAACCGCTATTTGAGTGATATCTACATCCTTTCATACGGTAACCCTAGACAAGTTATTATGTCTATGTAGGTAGATAAGTTTTCTTCACTTTTTTTATAGGCCAAGGGCTACTATTTAAGGTAATAAAATATGTTTTCTTTGTATACTTATCTATTTAACAACTGTAAATCTATTGGTACAACTTTAAATGCCATATATTAGATATGAACTAATTGGTTTTTAATGAAAAAATCAATTTAGATTAACGTGTCCACTCGCATATAGAGTATTATACTAACGATGGCCCAAGAGAAGGAATAATCTATACAAACTTACTGTAGATGTTTATTATTCATTAGAATACTGCCGCATTACTCAAATAGTAATATACTGCTGTGTGGAATTTGTTTAAATATAATCCCAATTATTATAGTAATCCATTTTATATGGGATAGCTTTATTTTTGGTTTGAGTAAACTGTTGTTAATATTTACTTAATCTACTAAAAAATATTTAATTAATCTTAGCAGTACGCTGTACGAATGTTGTGGAAGCATAAATGAGCATAAATCAGAATGAGTGCAGGAAGAAAACTAATGAACGGCCAGGTCAGCTTTGAAAATTACTCTGCAGATAAGTGACGTCAGGCACCCTCTTCAAATTCTCTCTTCTTGTGTCAATATATTGAAATTTGACATGAAGCTATTGTACTATATAGACAACATAGAGTACGATAACTGTGCATGTCCCAACATTGAACTTGGCTGAGCGTTGCGAAGCCAATATTTCTTTAGGATATGGGAAACGGATTGACCTATTGATTTTGAATTGTATATTACATAGGCTGACGATTTCATCGGAATTTTAAACTATCGTCCTCTATGCAGGTATTCAATATGTTACTAGAAATGTTATAACTACTGTTATTTATTATGTACAAAATGTCAAACTAGAAGTTATATCAGAACAATCTAGCATCTAGAGTAAACTTTGTATGGAGTAAATAAATAAAAAAATGCTGGTTATATGTTTAAAACGCCTGTTTGGTAAAACTAATTAATTATAAGTAAAATTGCAATTTACAGGTAAAAGAATAAAGAACATTTGTCTTCCGCCATCCTATTACATATGTACTCGTTAGGTTATTGGTTTATTTACAAATATATATGTGCATGACTTACACAGGTTATTATGAGATTCGAAGCATCATTGATCACGATGGTTACTCCCATATTTACAACATAATCAATCTCAAAGACGGCCAGGATTCTTGTAGTAGTTAAATGAGGAAAAAGTGCTTCGATAGTGAGATGGTGAAGCGATTGTATATTGCACTGGAGGATGGAGTTTCTTGGCTTCCCTATATTTTTAGTTACTCCAAGATATAATTTTAAGTAGTTTGGATTTTACGTTTTAAAGTTTCCCATTACTTCTAGAGAAGTTTTGTATTTTCCATTCTAGGCAGTAATTTTGAGACTTTTGATAGATTTTTTACATTTATGGGGGAAAGTTAAAAATACATAGTTTTTTTATATTTCAATTATGGAGTTTAAAAAGGTAACATGTTAAATTTCAATATACGTGCTGTACTTACTAGAGTCAATCAAAATATTTATTGCAATAATTAAAATGAATTTAATAATTATTGACCTAAATTCATTTAACCAACCCGTGAGATTACAGACATATAGAATTTCCCAGGTAAATGGAATGTTAAAGCTATGTTTCTGTCAGGAGTAGGACGGCAAGACGACGTTATCGCACTGTGTTAAGAATGTGTTTGGTGTTTCCTTGACAAGTCTTTTGTTGCCTTGATAAATAGCTTCCCCGCTTTTGGATTTATGGTGTAAACTGTATAATTCTGTTTAGTATTTCATTTAAAAAATTTCCAAACAAAGATACAGTTTAAATTTAGTTTTTTAAGCTAATATATTATCCTTCTGTTTTAATATAATCATGCATTTAATTAGTTTCCACGCGCCGATCCTTTAAGTGAGAAAACCTTATGTACACAATATGTGTACTAGTAATGTTACATTAATCTATGCTTCAAGTAAAAGATTAAACTTATTTTAAATTTGTTTACTTTCAAAATTTTACATTACATCTTTTATTTATTCGTTGAATTTAAATTTTTGATGTGGTATTGAAAAAAAAACTGATTAATTGCCGAATTCCCCAGATGATTTTATTATATATAGAATATAGTTGATACTTGAATTATAAATTACAACTTACATTAGTATCATCACTTTATAAATACACTTAATTATTTCAGATTCAGAAATTCCAATAGGTCTTTAAGATGGTGCTGAATTTCTCATACTTTCTCAAATCACATTTTACGTTTTAAAATCTACGGTTAAAGCAGTGTTAAAAACAAAGGAAGCCATTATACGACTATGCTGTTTGGTTTTATCAGTTTCTGTTATTTATATAATTTATTATAATAATTAGTGCTTACGAATATCAGTTTATGAATGATAATTCAAGATACAAATTTATTGTATACAAAAACACATAAAAACATATTTATATAACATTTGTGCTTCGTAGTGGTTCACTTACTTGTGGTGACAAACTCTTACAGTGACAAAGTAACAGAGATCTTAGTCACTGCCCAATTCCTTTCCACAAACCCCATACACTATAACAAAGACCTATTTGTTACTGCCTTTGTCCTTTTCCCCAATCAATATACCCTATATTTACATACACAAATCATAGTTGTACCCAGAAGCTAAAGAGAACAATAAGGAGAGAGTGGTGGATGTCATTGTTATCGTGCTAGTATTGGTTCACTGACTGATAATGACAATCTTTTCGAGTGAAAATAACAGTGACCACTCACTAACAACAGCAAAAACACATAACAACACACAACACAAAACATAACAACACACACGTAATAACAGTGTTGTCACTGCCTCGGTCCTTTCCACAAACCCCATACACCATATTTACATAGACAGATCTTTGTTGCACCCAGAAACTATGAAGATCAATAAGGAGAAAGTGACGGATATCAGTGTTATGGTGCTCAGTGGTGGTTGACTGACTAATGGTGACAATCTCTTCTAGTGACAAAGTAACGGTGACTTATTAGTCACCGACTCATTCCCTTTCCACAAAACCTATTCTTTATATATATATATATATATATATATATATATATATATATATATAATATATATATATATACTTAGGCAATTGTTTTTTGTACCGAGAAGCTAAGAAGAGCAATAAGGAGAGTGTGACGGATGTCCGTGTTATGGTGCTAGTAGTGGTTCTCGGACTGATGGTCACAATCTGTTCTAGTGACAAAGTAACGGTGACATATTAGTCACTGACTCTATCCCATTCCACAAACCCTATACACTAATATATGTACATAGACAAGTCGTTGTTGTACCCAGTAGCTATGAAGGGAAATTAGGAGAGAGTGACTGATATCAGTGTTATGGTTCTCAGTGGTGGTTCACTGACTGACGGTCACAATCTGTTCCAGTGACAAAGTTAAAGTGACCTTTGTTACTGCCTTGTTCCTTTCCACAAACCTTATACACTATAACGATCTAGTCAAGTCTTTGTTGTACCCAGAAGCTATGAAGACCAAGTAAGGAGGTTTAATTCCAGCAGGACGGAGCACCTCTACACTATGGCCTGCATGTCCGTCTGTATTTAAACAATATTTTTCTAAATCGCTGAATAGGCTGAAGAGAAATTATCGAGTTGCCACATAGATCGCCATATCCAACACTACTTGGCCTTTTTTGGGTCATATAAATCACAACGTTTATAAAACGGAACCCCAGTGTAATAATGTCATTAGAGACAGAAAAATAGCGGAAATTCAAAAATCCCACTTGAATCCTTGCAGCTTGGCATATCAAGTTTGTACAAGAGCTTGGCCATTGTTAAACTTTCCTCATTTGATTTCGGAGAAATGGTTCGGTTTTGTTTCCTAGACAGGTATCATAAGCTTCGTTATCCTATCTTATTCCATTGAAGGTTAGACAGGATCGATCAATGCTTTTAATCTAATTAATATCAATGAACTGCCTTTTTGTTTTGGATATAGATAGAGACCTCTAATTCCCACGGTTCATATTCTTGTATAAAGCCATTTCAAATTATATGTCTTGATACAAGTCTTTAAATTTAAAATTTTGGAGCCATCCCCCAAATCCCACTACGGGCGAAATAGGGACAGTTGTAACAGCGACTAAAAACTTAACTTCTATTTCCTAAAAAGTTGAGCCGAGTTCGATATCTTCATATTTATCCATCAAACGCTAAAAAGAGTGTATCCATACTTTAATACACACTGTATAATACTGAGAACAAAAACAAAAACATTTTTTGCATTCAACTATGAATGTTACTGAGAATGAAAGATATGTTAAATAATATAGCAATAAAATAATAAGAAATCTACATTTAAAATATAATGTAACGAATCCAAGGTTGAGACCTGTGCGAATATAATGCAGTTTTACTCAACAATCCTGTTGATTTGTTTGGTATCGCTAGTTGAATAAATATAGTAAACTTTAAAATTTGCACGTATAAATCCTCTTTATAAATTAATTAGTTAGATTTTATTTTACTTATTGGAAATGTCGATATGTTTGATAACATGTAAAAACAAATTATAAGTTGCAAAATATATCGCATCTTCAAATGTGCATACACTTGTAATATGGCATTTAAAAAAAGTATTTAATGCATTAAAACACCAAATACCAATACACAATACAAAATATTTGTATTATAGAATTACCTGTAATCTTGAGGTGTGAGAAGCTTCCGCAATGCCAGCTGAGGTTTACCACAGTCTACGTCGTGACTTAGGTTTACTATTTGACGTATACTACTGATACATATGTAGTATATTATTGATCACATAACCAAATTCCATACATATTTGAACATACATATTTATAAGGGTTTATAGTTAATTAGTATAAGCCTCCGCTTTACTGTGTTCAAACAATTGTTATGTACCAAACACTCTGCTTAAATCGTTATTTTATGAAAACAAACATACATTATAATGAAAGTTATGTGTGTGCCAAAAACGTGTCAGGTAGAACGCCTAACTGAAGCGTTTTAATCCCATAGCTCATTCCGTTATGATATTTAGGCTTATTTAACATGTCAAAATTATTTGATTTGTTTATACGTAGTTTCCTTATAAATTAATTTGTTCCGTGATATTCTCGTCGTCAAGGTTATATATAAGGCCAATATAAAAACTCTGCTACCATTCAGCTAAATCCCATGGAGTGACATGCACCACCACTATACTCGATGTTGCTCATATACTATTATGAATAATAAACGCACACCATTGATAAAAGTATACACACTGCTAAATAAATAATATAATTATATTAAACAGAATTTTTTCCGGACATTTGATATCTTTCAGTGATACAATGCAATCAGCAACAATACTTTCCAAGATTTGCAATCTGATTTCTTCTTCAGGTAACTGACTAACTAATGCATGACTAAAATCTAGGTTAAATAAAATAAAACTTACCAGAGCATAACGTATAAGTCCCGAACAACAGCCATGTTGTGGTTTTATTCCTGTTTCCATCATATTCCTTCATCATCGAATCAATCTTTTTTTTTAAAAAGAAATTAAATATGAATTTTAAACTGAAAACCCATTAAGTATTTTATCAAAACACTTTTTTCTGTTTTAAACGCTAGTTCTATAATTGCATTGCAACAATTTTAATGGCATTTATGTCTCATTACAGAATAATGTCACAAAGCTGTGAACAGTAATACACTTACCAGCAAGTCGTATTGCAGGCGTATTTATACCCAAACAGCGAGTTTTGTATGTGACATGCATACAATAGACACTGTATATGTATTCAATACACACAGACAACACTGTGTGTTACTCTATATCGTGTCTATTCATGTCTGTCCTAGCTTGTTTGTCACAGTCTAGGGCTCTGTATTAGGAAATCACTATATACGTATGACGGATACCAACACACTTGTAACGTAAGTCAGTGTTTAACTCAGGTACATAAAAGTTAATTTTCGAATTCTATGTACGGTAACTATGCAATATATTTAGAGGAAAGATGCAAATGTTGTTTCTGAAAGTTAAAAATACGGTCTCCGAATTACTTTATTTTTTCTAAAAGGACAATTTACGAATGATATCAAAGTAAATTTACTTTGTTGTCATTTCCTATTAGGATTGTTTTTATTGTATAGAAAAGTTAAAAATTAATATGACGGCGCACTATTTTAAGTGAGGCTAATCATCTGTCTTGTTATTACATTAAACATCTGAACAAATAGACAAGAAATGTTACACATTTTTATCAAGAAAAATACAGTAGACTATGTAATAACAGTTTTGGCTAGAGATTCACCCAAATAATTTACTAATAGATACTTTCCCACTTATGAACATATTTTACACGAGGAAATTTCAAGGGCTATAACATTGTCGAACAGTGTTTTTCACCGGTTGCAAGAAATATCATAATTTTATTTTAATTAACAGTTGCAAGATCTATGAACATTTTCAGCAATTTCATGAATGGCTTTGATGAGCAACTGCAATGAAAATGTAATTGTAATAAAATTTACTGTATTAAAAAAATATATAGACATGTGACTAAAGAAGGAGTAGCAGGAGAACATGCGGAGGAAATAAGTGGAGTTATTCACTCAAAAGGTGCTTTAACCAAGCGGGAATGAACACGTTGTAAATCCTGAAATGATAAATGTACTTAGTGGATATATAATTACTTTGTGTACACAACACTCGGTAGCTTTCCTTTACTGTCCTAGATGACATTACTTTTCACGTCTATGTTCCTATTAGTAGTTTATTTTTTATTATTTGCAGGGTGGTAGTAGTTACATTTAAAAGTATATATTATATGATTTTTAAAGTATGATATATATCCAAAGACATTTTCCGTAAAAGTTATAGCATTCAACATTAAGTATTCACTTACCGTATCGATAATGTGTTGAATGTCTATATCCCTAAACCATTATCGAGAAAAGCTAACGCGAAAGCGAGTATTTTATGGCCCATCTGCCATCTGTAGGCAGTTTACATGATCAATGTTGGGATCTACAACTTATATATGTTAAACAGATAGAAACATTATTTGTTCCTAAGATAAATCATAAACTTTCATAAATAAATGTAGTATTTCATTCTGAACTCTAGTATTTTCTCACATACGAATAACAAAACCAATGATACATAAAGTTTAATTTTGTTCTGTCACAATTTGCCATATTTTAGATAAAAAATATGATTAAAAAATTAGTACACGCAATTACTTCTGAAATATCGTAATTCCTGTTTAACAGTATATATTTATGAGACAATTATTTGTAAAAGCATCAGTGTGAGGCATAAACTTTAACAATACATTATAGCAATTGAACATAAAAATACGAGGTATTTTATGGTTAGGATAACGGTACAACAAATTTCTTATCAAATTACGAAAACTTGTTCAGGCTAGGGTAGTAGTGTGGTAAACCTATAAGATGCTTTCAAAACTAATTATAACAGAAACAGTAAATCTCAGAGAGATATCTTCATCTGTCTCACAGAAGAGCTCTCTGGTTAAGAGGGGACAGATTATATTTTTTCCTGCCACTGTGAATATCCTTAGGTGATGCCAATTTTAAAGGTCACTAATTTCTCATCGGTTATCTTCATCACTTGGTTATTTTAATTCCCAGGTCAATTTAACATCGCTAATGTTAATATTTGCTACTTGTTAAATGTTCACCACTGTTGTCTACAATCAAGCAATAAATGCTACAGCTTTTGATACAAAATAATTGGTAAAATCAAATTGATCCATTTTATTGTTCAAGTCATTCGCAATTAAGGTTTTTGTATATCGTTAATTTAAGAGAAAATACATAACGACAGAGTATAAAATTATATCAAAACCTAGCAAGTACGAATAATGAAAATTGGCAGGGCTGCAAACAAATACTAATTGGTGAAAGGGTTCAATGAATTTTGGTAAACGGTTTACGGCCTCATGTTGGCACACCTGTGTTTGTTCAGTTCCGGCGTTTGGCACCACTGGCGCTTTATGGACAGTCATTTCTCTTCACTCATATGTAATTTTTGTTAAGTGAAAACTGAAACCTAAAACGTTACAGCAATTATGGCGCACTTATGCACTTTACAAATCGTTTTATTTTACTCATAAGTTGTTACTAAAATATGTCATATTGTTTGAATATTTTTTTCTTATCGCAGATGTTATTATATCTTATAACTTAGATGGTAATGATATCTAAGTGCTGATTAGACAACTGTAACCGGAAATCAGATCTGGACTGTCAACATGTATTCGTAAATGTTGTAAGCACTCTAACTATTGAAAATGAATTAAGTGAATGATGCACAAAAGAATAGTGATCATTATTTCAAGAAACCAAGAAACGTGGCAGTAACTTTTTCTTTCAATTCGCTTTAGGTTTTAACGAATATGCTTAATAAGTCTGGAAATATGCTTTAATTAATTATATTTTCATTCATAGTTAGTATTCTAGATAATGTAAGATATGAAATTAGATAACTCACTACTGCCAACACAACCAAAACGTTGTCCCCACAAAACATGAAAAAGTACGCACTTTAAAACGGGCATTAAGTTTCGTTTCTCCATGAATGTCACTCTATAGGATTTGGGCCAACTTTTGCGAATACCTTGGTTGTGTAGGTACACATGATAGAACCAAGATAATTTCAGAAGAATAAATCTTAAAAAAAACTCAATACCCCTATAACAGAATAAAACAGGTGGCATATAACACATTTATCCTAATTATCCGAGCACATACAACATCGTTGTACAGAGACTTTATGAGAATTATTTATTTATTTATAAACTGAATAAACAAAATTTAATTAACGAAAATCTGGATGTTTCATATGGCAAAATATTCCAATAAAATTTTTATATGAAGACTTTAAATTTAACATAATACTTAATTTCTGTAGTAAGGCGCTCTATGATATGTAATTTACATGTATAATTTATTTTTGTAATTTTATGTCAGCGTATATATCTACAGGAAAACTGGAAAATTAAGTGAGGTATATGTATGCAATTTTACATGCAACCTCAACGGAGCCTGTTACGACGACATTGTGGCTTATTTTTGAAATACTACATGACATAAATTTTGTATTATTTAATCCAAAGATAAAGATTCAGATCAGTCAAAAATACAGAAATTATTAAAGTTAAATAATTATTTACTTCTCTGCTCCACTGGAAATTGATTGCTTTCATCTTTCCATGTCTCAGTCGCGTCGTCAGTTTTACACTCCAGTAACTTTATTTGTCTTTGAGTTTCCAATGATTAATGTATTTACTTGGCTCAAAGTTCCTTTAACAGCTTCAGTTTACAAGAGGCTTATATCAACTGATATATATCCGCCAATGCTTATTCGTGATTTGAGTGTGTAAAATTTGCAACATTTTGCGGCGATTACATTTAAAATAAATAAGTATGAATAATACACCTTTGAACAATGCTGTAGGGTTTGTTTCTACGATTGAAATTTCGGATTCGAAGATGCCTCATTAGGGTTCCTCGATGATCAGTGTGACATCATTCAATTGTGTAGATTTCGATGATAGTGCCGTCATAACCTATTAATATTTATATGTAGGTATTATTGTGAAAACCCCATTGATTCAAAATAAAATTTCTTACAGTATTACAGATTCTTCAGTATTTGCAAAGATAGCATTGTAATCCCTTATAATCTTTAAAGCCTTAATTCGTAAGTTAGAAATGGTGCAACTAACCCAACTTAGTTTTATGTATATATATTTTGTTTTATTGTTTACGTATCTGTGTTCTTCTGCAGTCTACTAAAAATATTCAGCAGATATAGGGTAAAGATCTCGAAACATCCCTTCACGTGCTGCAGAGTGGGTACGACGATCCCTTGTCAATCCCTCATCAAAAGAAACCTGTGAGTCGGACAGTGGGTCTCAAGCCGGGACGGTGGACCCACCCCTTGTTTCCTATTTCTATCCCTTAATAAATAGCTAAGAAATGGTCCCAACAGATTTATGATGTGAATATACAATCCGTTTACCGAATAAAGGCAAGCCGCTTCTAGCCCTATTTTTTGGTCCTAGACCTTAGTGCCATGGTGTGTGTATAAATTTGTTGCTTGAGGTTTCTTTAATTGGTATAAATCCTTTCGGCTTCCTTGTTAATTTTTGTATTAATATTGGTAAACAAAGTTCTCTAATCTCTACAGAAGGTTTATATAGTCAATGTTATGTATGACGCCACAATAAGTTTTCGTTTGTAAACATAATCCTCAAGGTTTATTATTCTACTTCATTTGATGATTTTCAGACCAGCAACATTGAGCGGTTTTTATACTTTTCCACAACTCTTTTTTCGTGTTTTCTTTGTGTTCTTTAATTCAAACATTTAGTGGCCTTTTCCCTCGCCTATGTATATTTGTATGTACTTATACCTTCCACACCTGACGAAGAATAAAATATACCAAGTTTTATTTCCAAATGAATATATAAAATTATCAAAATTTATTAGTTATAAAAATACTTTAACTGTTGAAACAACCATATAGGCCTACAGTTAGAATATACATATGTATATAATCCTTATTGGTTTATGTGCATATGTAATAAATATTAGTGACTATACTATTTGCACATTTTAAACAAATATATTTATACAATAATAATAAGATATAACGTATCTGGTTGGATAATACTGATTACTAATCAGTGCGAAGGGACAAAATTATTTTGAATAATAAACTCGGCCAAGATAAACAGCTCTACATATCGTTGACCCTTTACCCTAAAGTGACAGATTACTCTTCTGTACTTAGTACCGCAACACTTACAGGACCTTGTCTGTCAGTTTCACACGTAAGAATGATTGTCTAAAAAAGAACAATATTCTTTAATCATTCTTTTAATGTGTTTTCACAATAATACCTACATCTAATATTAATAGGTTATGACGGCATAACCTATTATCATCCAAATCTACACAATTGAATGATGTCACTGTTAATCATCGAGAAACACTAATGAGGCAAATTTACCCAATCATCTACTAAGGTTCATAACTATTCGGGGTACTTAGCAAATAATTTATTTAATTTAGCTCAAGGTTTAGAAACCTATAACTTCATATAACACCTATTCAATCTCCTTTTGCAGAAAAATAAAATAAATTTAAATTGTATTACATTTTTTAGATTAAATTGATTTTTATCCCATTACAATACGCAAGCATTGTACGATGGTATTTCTCAGAGTAAATAAAAATAAAATTATTTCACTCTACATGGATAAAAATTTATTTCTGTACGTCTGTTTGTCTACACGATATCTCGTGAACTAAAAGACCTATCGATTTAAATTTGGCATAAAGCTTCATTTATATAATGTAAATAAAAAATATGGATACACTCTGTTTACGTTTTGTTGATAAAGTTAGAGAGATGGAACTTGGGACACCTTTCTCTGAAATAGAAGTGAACTTTTTAGTAACACTTCGCATGATTAGGATCATAATACGCTCTTGTTCACTAAAACACTCAATTTTAACATAAAGTATCGCAAAATCATGACTCAATTTTTATATTTCGAACCTGAAACTAAATATGATACTGGGCTTCCTGAAAACTGATAAGATAATGGGGTTCTGCCCTGCAGCAGGTAATAAAAGGTTTGAGTTTTTGTAAGAAAAGCGGTTGTCTATTGAAGTAAATTATCTTCTGAATGTGGATGTTCATTTTTTTGAGTCAATTAATGTTTAATTAATTTCAATTAGCTGCCATTTATTACTGGGTTTATTGTCTACTATAATTTCCACTGTTCTTCTTTTACCAAGGCCTTTCAAATTAGGTGTCCGTAGCTTTAAAAAATTTGAGCCGCTTCTCACAACCCCCATTTTCCAAAAGTAAAGTAAGTGAAGTCGTAACAGTGACTAAGGAATTCACTTATATTTCTTAGAAACGTGTCACCGGTTCCATCCCTTCATCCTTATTATCATCCCTTCATCAATATTATTGATAACTGTGATAGCGTCGAGAAAGTTGGAATTATAAAAACATTGGTAACAAACTGAGTTTAGTCATATTACGCAATTTGTACATGTGATATGGAAATATATAAAGCAACTTAACAAGTTAACATGCAGCGTCAGCAAAATAGATCGAGATAAACTTAAAACTTTCTTAGCAATAAAGTTACTGGCCAAATATTTTCTATATACATTTCAAATGTAAAACCACGTGCAGTGTGATGGAATTTATCCCAAGCCTATCAAAATTTACAATTACTGTCTCTGTCCTAATAGTTTCTATATACTTCTTAATAGTTAGACCACGTTCATAGTGTGAAAAAATTTATTCCCAAACCTGTCAAAACATTCTCGTTAGTGTTTCTACCACAATAAAATCTATAGAAATTTCAGTAGTTAGGCCATGTTTCTAGTGTGCGTGATGAAGATTGAATTTTACCGTGGCCTAGTGTTATGTGTATACATATAAATCCACAGGTCTGAGAAGCCATTTTAATACCTCATTACAGCACTGACCAAGTGTTGCATACTTAATATTTACAAACGTATAAATTAGAAGTATATTTTTATCTAGGTATTTTCTTACTCTTTTTCCTGAAAATTTCATCTAGCATAGTTCTTCTCAACTCTTTCGAAGGGAGTAAAATTATCACTTGGAATTATCACGTGGGGTATCTTCTTATATTTTAGGACATTTTATAAGGTAGATTAGTACTTTCCTAATCGCTGAAAATGAAAAATTCTTGGTTCTCTTTAGACAATATACTCAATATAAATGTAACCTAAGATGCCTCAGGGCATTTATGGACGACCTTTCCTTGGATCTTTAATCATCTAAACTTGCCGTTCTCAAACCCCGCCGACTATGTATATCGTCTTCATTTTTTATCTACTTGTTATCGACTTGACTCCATTAGCTACGCTTCAGAACTGTACTATTGTCCCACGGCACTAAAGTGTATGCTAAAATACACAGATGCTTCTGCTCTCCAGCAGTCATTGGGACATTTCTTCAAAAGCTACTTGGAGGAGAACCAACCCATCTTCCACGGTTCTGTTTCAGTTCTTTTACTATAATTGTTAAAACATTTAAAATAATAAACAATGCTTACAAAGAACAGTTTTGAAAATTTTAGAGACTCATTCAATTAATATTAGTCAACTTTAGGGACCAAGAAAGCATTTTTGCTGCTTTAGACCAGTGGGGCGTAGTCCGGAGGGATTTGCGGAAAAGGAATAGGTCTATATATTTTTTTTACGAATTTTTTTCTTAAGAATGTCTATGTAAACTTTCAGTACAATCTGTTGAGTAGTTTACGCGTGAAAGAAAAACAAACAAACAAAGGCTTTCACATTTATAAAATTATTAGGATTAGGATAAAGTATAACTACGATATCAATGAAATGATCATCTTACCGACTTTTAAATTATGAATGAAATATACCTGTTCTATAGGTAATTTAATGTAAAAGCTAAATGTAAATACTATAACAGTAGAGCTATGTAGACGGTGAGCAGTAACAAATTTACATTGTATAACACACAAGAGGATTACCTTCACGTTTCTAACACTTTACATTACCAAGTATTCTGGTGTTGGAGAGCCACTCGGAGTGGGATGAGAGTCTCTGTCTCATCAATAATGGATTCTTTTTTAGCATTTTCTCAGTCATGATCTGATATTCATAAAACAAAGTTCATTGTATTACTTCAACATCAAAACTACACAAAACATGTTATTATTCATGCTTATATAATAACATACACTTTGTAATTTCTTTTAATATTATGATATAATAGTATGTTATAATGAATTAAACTTTTCAAATTACCCTACACATCTATTGAGTCAACAAAATTTGTAAAACCGCACACACAATTAACAAATACATAACTAATGGTTACAACGATTGTCGTATAAATAAACTGATATGGAAAAATGTCGAAGGCACTGCAAAACGGATTGCACAGAGGGAAAGTCAGTTGAAGAGACTTGTATTTTACGCTTTGGTTGTAACATTGATAGAATTCTTGTATGGATTAAAAGGAATCGACGTTATGTACCAAGTTTCAAGTGTCTGGACATATTATTTTAAGGATTAGAGCATATGTGGATGAGTATACGTAAGGACTACCTTTATCTTTAGATCAAGATAAGATCTTTAAGAAGAGAAATATTTGAAGATAAGATGTCGGCTGATTACCACATTTTATATCTGTAGGTCTTCTATATTAACGACATGTTGACGGCTTGTAGGATGGAAAAATACACTATTTTAAAACTGCCATGTTCTTAATAAATGAAACACTACATATGCTTGGCTGAATATTATTTATAAAGGGCAAATAAAATTGTACCGCATATTCAAGTGGATTCTTATATTTTTACTGTATCTAATAACAACCCAACAGGGCCATAATATGAGAAATCTTGAAGAAAACAGTAGTCAAGCTTTTTATGAGTTTTCTGTAATTAAATTACATTTATTAGATTTCTAGCTGCGCCTAAATAATGTGTAAAAATAAGAACCTTATGTGTTTCCATCAAATAATTGTTAAACTAAAATTTATACATAGAAATAAAGATAAATGATTTATTTAGAACAAGAATTCCCATTGCTCTTTGGGAGCTTGTCTGACCCGTTTGTGAAGTAATGTTCTACCATTTGGTTCTCAGCCAACCAGTAGACAATAATTTTGTTTTATAGACTTTGTTAGTCTTTACGGTTCACATGAATAATGGTTGGGTTTTCAATCATTGTACAATGTAAAAAATCGAGTGGACGAATTTAATTAGAGCATACTACATGATGTTATTGTTTGTTTCAGTTCAATACCAAAAAATATGAGGCAAAGGAATTTAAAATGTTTTCTTCAAAAATAATTAATTATATTTGGCCATACATGTTTGTAATTTAAAAATGTAAAGCTTTTGTTTATCATATAAATTAAGTCTGTTTATTACAGTAAACTGGTAGTTCTTTTATCTACGGTTAGAAGGAGAGAGACTGTTGTAAATACTGCACGGGTGGTCAGACTCACCCTGTATACAGGGTGATTCATGAAGTTCTCCCCCCACTTCTACAGCACATTTTACTAGTAAAAATAATGAAAAAATTTTATATAAACAAAAATATCAATTTTTTAAGAATTAAATTCTCTACAATTAATGTTTGTTGATTTTATGTATTTATTACCAATTTAACAAAGTTATTGTACATCAAACTTAAAAAAACATTGTTTCGTGCCCCAATTTTTTTCATTTAACCCTGAATCCCTCAAAAACTACTACAGGTACAGTTCTGAAACCTATTTTATTAGCTTTATCAGGTAAAAATACTAAGAATTCACGATATTTCTTACTTAATTAAACTTTCCAAAAGTTCAGTATGGCTTTATTTTACTCTTTACCCAGGAATTCAGGCGAAATCTTTCGCTAGCTGTAACTCGCTAACGAAGCGTTTTCGGACCTATGTTTATATAACATTTTTTCATTATTTTTACTAGTACAATGTGCTGTAGAAGTGGGGGGAGAACTTCATGAATCACCCTGTATACGTGGTTACATTATTACACTAAAAACCTGGTATGTTAGTTCATGTTTAAGTTAAACTCATCTTTGAGATACTTGAGAGCATTGTATTTCTAAATCATGAAATTGAAATTTATTTAGGAACTAACAAAATGTTTTTTCTATAGTCATCTTATTTTATGTATATTGTTCGAAGGCATTGTTAGCTTCTTAACATATTACTATTGTGAAATAATTAATTGTTTTCTAGGACATAACAAATTGAAAGAAAAGCTAAGAAGTAATAATGTTTTTTGTAACGAAGAATAGAATCCTACAAAAAATAAAGTATTCAAACCATACTTATTTATAGCTCTCTAAAATAGCATAAGAAAAAAGGAAGAATTTCGTTCTAATGGCACATACACCTTTGTCTCATTCATTTAGGAAAAACCGCTTTTGATGTCAAACTTTTCATATATATCCAATGTAGTGGTATTTTATTATTATTATATTCCTGAAATACACTTAGGTTTATCCGTCTGTACATCCGTCAGACCGTCCGTCTTTGTGATAATTCTGTATACAAAGATTATAGGTATTTTTAAACTAGGTACATATGTACCTCTTAATCAAAAAAATAAAGGTAATTTATTTTGTACATGGGTTTATCAGTATGTATATCCGTCCGACCGTCCGTTTGTGTGAATATGTTTTATACGAAGAACCATAGAGACTTATAATTAGGTACATAGGTACCTCTAAATCAATATAATAAGCATAATTCACTTTGAACACGGGTTTATCCGTCTGTAGATCCGTCAGACCGTCCGTCTTTGTGATAATTCTGTATACAAAGATTATAGGTTTTTTTAAACTAGGTACATATGTACCTCTTAATCAAAAAAATAAAGGTAATTTATTTTGTACATGGGTTTATCAGTATGTATATCCGTCCGACCGTCCGTTTGTGTGAATATGTTTTATACGAAGATCCTAGAGACTTTTATTTTGGTACATAGGTACCTCTAAATCAATATAATAAGCATAATTCACTTTGAACACGGGTTTATCCGTCTGTATATCCGTCAGACCGTCCGTCTGTGCGAATATGTTTTATACGAAGATCCTAAAGACTTTTAATTTGTTACATAGGTACTTCTTAACCCAATTATTAAACGTAATTTATTTTGAACTGGGATTTATCCGTCTTTATATCCGTCAGAACGTCCGTCTGTGCGAATATGTTTTATACGAAGATCCTAGAGACTTTTAATTTGTTACATAGGTACTTCTTAACCCAATTATTAAACGTAATTTATTTTGAACTAGGATTTATCCGTCTTTATATCCGTCAGAACGTCCGTCTGTGCGAATATGTTTTATACGAAGATCCTAGAGACTTATAATTTGGTACATAGGTACTTCTTAACCCAATTATTAAACGTAATTTATTTTGAACTAGGATTTATCCGTCTTTATATCCGTCAGAACGTCCGTCTGTGCAAATATGTTTTATACGAAGATCCTAGAGACTTTTAATTTGTTACATAGGTACTTCTTAACCCAATTATTAAACGTAATTTATTTTGAACTAGGATTTATCTGTCTTTATATCCGTCAGAACGTCCGTCTGTGCGAATATGTTTTATACGAAGATCCTAGAGACTTTTAATTTGTTACATAGGTACTTCTTAACCCAATTATTAAACGTAATTTATTTTGAACTAGGATTTATCCGTCTTTATATCCGTCAGAACGTCCGTCTGTGCGAATATGATTTATACGAAGATCCTAGAGACTTATAATTTGGTACATAGGTACTTCTTAACCCAATTATTAAACGTAATTTATTTTGAACTAGGATTTATCTGTCTTTATATCCGTCAGAACGTCCGTCTGTGCGAATATGTTTTATACGAAGATCCTAGAGACTTTTAATTTGTTACATAGGTACTTCTTAACCCAATTATTAAACGTAATTTATTTTGAACTAGGATTTATCCGTCTTTATATCCGTCAGAACGTCCGTCTGTGCGAATATGTTTTATACGAAGATCCTAGAGACTTTTAATTTGTTACATAGGTACTTCTTAACCCAATTATTAAACGTAATTTATTTTGAACTAGGATTTATCCGTCTTTATATCCGTCAGAACGTCCGTCTGTGCGAATATGTTTTATACGAAGATCCTAGAGACTTATAATTTGGTACATAGGTACTTCTTAACCCAATTATTAAACGTAATTTATTTTGAACTAGGATTTATCCGTGTTTATATCCGTCAGAACGTCCGTCTGTGCGAATATGTTTTATACGAAGATCCTAGAGACTTATAATTTGGTACATAGGTACTTCTTAACCCAATTATTAAACGTAATTTATTTTGAACTAGGATTTATCCGTCTTTATATCCATCAGAACGTCCGTCTGTGCGAATATGTTTTATACGAAGATCCTAGAGACTTATAATTAGGTACATAGGTACCTCTAAATCAATATAATAAGCATAATTCACTTTGAACACGGGTTTATCCGTCTGTAGATCCGTCAGACCGTCCGTCTTTGTGATAATTCTGTATACAAAGATTGTAGGTTTTTTTAAACTAGGTACATATGTACCTCTTAATCAAAAAAATAAAGGTAATTTATTTTGTACATGGGTTTATCTGTATGTATATCCGTCCGACCGTCCGTTTGTGTGAATATGTTTTATACGAAGATCCTAGAGACTTTTATTTTGGTACATAGGTACCTCTTAATCTATTTCATAAGCATAATTTATTTTGAACAAGGATTTATCCGTCTTTAGATCCGTCAGACCGTCCGTATTTGTGATAATTCTTGGTAGAAATATTATAGAGACTTTTAACTTTGTATGTAGGTGCCTCTTAATTTAATTAATAAACATAGTTAATTTTGAACAAGGGTTAATCCGTCGGTATATCCGTCAGACCGTCCGTCTTTATAAGGTTTTATAAAAAGAGCCTAGAGACTTTTAATTTGGTGCATAGGTATCTCTTATTAATAGGCGTAATTCTTTTTGGACATGACTTTATTCGCCTGTATATCTGCCTGTCAGGCCTTTCAATGTCCTACTGTATCGTTTTATTTATGCAATTACTTATACAATATTTGGTGCTTCTTCAGTACTCAATTTAGTGTTATAATGCTAATTTTTTTGCCACTTCTGTGATGAGTTTATATGTATGTTAGAAACGATTGATAAGTGCCAACTTGTATTATATCCATGAAAAAAACAGATTTATACTTAATACCAATTGATCAATTTTACCAAATTTTGTTCAATCTTTATTCAAAAGTTTTTAAAAGAAATCTTCCAATAATAAATATCTACTTATATAAATGAACTGATATTTGGACATTCACAATGATTTAGTGAAACTGAATCAATTAACGCAATGCAGTCAAAAATAAACACTAAGCATTCCTTATCACAGACTATGATAAGTAGCGGTTAGTGATGATTCTGACACCAGCCACCAGTAAGATATAATATTTATATTCCAAATAGATGAAAAATACTAGATGGGGTTTGAAAAATTAACGATAAGCTTGTAAAATCACAACTTTTGACAATTACTGAGAGTTTCTCACAACTGTGTATATGAATATTCTCTTGATTGTGGAAACAGGGTAAAATGAACCATGGCACAAAGAATATTAATAACAGCTACACTACACTTTTTCAAACATTTTCTTAAGTCAACATTGGCTTGAGAAATGTAATTTAATCAAAACAGAAATTCTTTCACAAGTGCAAAGCCTACGATATTATGTACGAGGATGCTGACAACAACTGCTAATTTTACAAATTCTTTCTTTAAATTATTTATGTCTTTATGGCCTGTAAATTTAACCAGATGTTATTTAATGTTTTATTATCTCTTACTTGTCCTTTTATCCTAGAATAACATGTTTAGGATTATTTATATGAAATTTTAATAAAAATTTATAAATTGAAATAGGTGCGATACTTATGTTATAGCAAAGAGTAAAGTTTTAAATTAGTTTAATGAATAATTTTTTTATTTATTTCAATAAATACTTCATGAAGGGTATCCAAAACAGTTTCCTTTTAAATAAGTAGTAATATTAGTTACTGAATTTAGAACACTAATATATAGTGGGATATCTCTGGAATGTACAACAGAAGAGAAACCTAACTTCACTTCTTCTGTGCTATAAATTCCAGAGAAAATAACATTCTATTTACCCTTGATATCTTCTACTTCACACTTCACTTGCTAAGTAAAAAGTGCCTTTGTAAGAGTTCTATAGCACAGATATTTTGTGCTATAAATTCCGGTGAAAATTCTTTCTCAAGATTCTATCAATATGATAAACAGTTTACTTTTGATGTCTCGCAGTTCATACTTCACTTGGTAAGTACAAAGTGCCTTCATAGAAGTTCAACAGCACAGATATTTTGTGTAAGCAATTTTGTATTCCTGGCGCACCGATGAAAACAATATATGCAATTAAACAAGATTACGGTATATAATACGTTAAAAGAAGCATTTTGATTACATTTTTAAATATATATTTATGAAAAATCCTATGAAATATTGTTTCATGTATGATTTATCAATGATGAAGCCTTCATGTTTTATAACAGTATAATAAAAATCCTAATTAACTGCTTTCACATATATTTATTACTTGGTAATTATAAATATTTATGTGTCTGTAAACAACGTAGGAGTATGCTAAACCTTGTATTGGGCTAAGAAAGCGGCATTGAGTTTTTGTCTAAAGTTCTAAGTTAATATGTAATTTCCTTACGGTAGTTAGTCAAATTGTGTGAGTATGTCACATGTCAAAATTCATATAGTTGTACTCAACTTGTTTACAAATTTATTTATAGCGTTATTTTATTGTCTCTATCCTGGTAAATAGATAGCCAATGTTAAAATATCGCCAACCCTCAGCTAAATTCCACAAAATGACATGAACAAAAATCAATGTTGCCTTTTTGAAATAAAACATCATATAGCATTTCACGCGAATGTATATGTGTAGTGTGTGTGTGTGTGTGTGTGTGTGTGTGTTTGTGTATTTGTTCTTGAGATATCGTTAATCAGACAGACACAAAAAAACAAAATTTATCCATCCATTTCCCTATCGCTTAGCCAAAAAATTATTTTACATACATACGTTACCTGCAATTTAGGTGAGGAATTATTGCTTTATTTACTAATATGCGTTATTATTATTAATTAGTTGAAAAGGGCTAGAAAGAGTTTCGTACTAACTTTATAGAGGTGATAAGTAATGCAAGCAATCACCTCCTTCCTCTTAAAATAATTAATTGATGGGAATATTTTTATAAATATAAAAAGCATTTGCAAAATATTCAGTATTAAAAAGTAATTTGAAGTGACAATTATTTTAAAAGCTAAGGAAACAATGCCGTGAAACACACACGTCCAAATAATTAACCAAATTAGTAGGAGTATTATGACTACACATTTGTGTTGGAGTCAAAGGATTGTCATCAACAGAATTGCCATCACAATCAACAAAAGGCCCGTAGTCCAGTGTGTAACTTTGTTGTCACTCATCAAGCTTTATAACAATAAACATTGCCTGAGAGCTCAAAGAGTTCGTATCTCTGGACCTCAGTATCACCAGCTTTGTTGTTCTCTCACGTCGTTATAATCACTCAGAAATATACCTGTTGGTATTTAATTGTGCTCTAAACCTTACATTTCATACGAATGAATCGCGTAAGTGCCAAATAAAAAATTAAACATTTAGAAACACGAAAAAGGGCCTAAAAACGGTGATGACATTGTTTTATAAAAAAATAATAATTTAATTTACTCTTAATTATTATGTTAAAGTTTTTGTTATTTTACAAAGCATTCATTTTATATTATTCTTACAGAAAAGGCTCTGATAAAATGACGACACATTGTTATACTTCGGAGTCTTGAAATTAAACCCTGCACTGTTGTATCTATCACGGCAAGCAAAATCACACTTTAATCCCGAAAATAACTTTACACACTATTTAAAACTATTTAACCTATTGAGGGAGATGTAGTCAAGCCATTTCCTGGCAAAGCGCTTATGGAAATATTTCTTCCCTTATTTTTAGATATTAAAAAGCCTTAAAATTGGGGGAGTGGACCCATTTTAACATTCATCCTCGGCAGTAAACTAGACTATTTGCTGCCATTATTTCTAAATTTTTAGTCAATGGTCGGTCACTCCTGGATATCCATATAGGGGATTTTTGGTTCTCTTAGGACAAGATTCTTAGAAATTGCACGTAGTCCAAAAGAGACTGTTGCGCTACTCCCGGAGTGACAAGATGTTCTGGCTGGGTATGGTTGAGTGTATGGGTCACCTAATGCCAAGATCCATGACTAAGAACTTAGGCCACTAATCTCAGTCATGTCCCCTCGGAAGAAGGGGAGCCAGCTCTGTAACAGCCTGTCCAGTCAAAGCAAGCAAGGGGTGGCACGCCCTAATGCCTTAGCTAGCAAGAATCTTTGACTGTCAGGGAACTCCACCATCTCCATCAATAATCTCCCTCAGTAGACTTGTCTTATCGATGTAACCTTGCACCTTGAACATCTGCGGTTAGGGATGTTGCGGTTTTGTGCATTCAAAAGGTTACCCAGATTTAAGTGACAGGTCGGTTTCTCTGCACTACATACATACATTTTACTAGCAGTAATAAATGAGTCATATTTGAGAACTAGTTGGGTTTTCAAATAATCTGTGTTCATAATAATAATTTGACAAACTGTTAGATGTACAAGTAAAGAAAATTTCAGGTGTCAGAATATGTAGTATACTCAAATATAAACTTCATTGTCTGTGGCTAATGTGTATTAATATTTTTCCAAATATTAAATATTATTACACAAAATAGGTAATGCGACGTTAAAATTTGTTGTTTCTATGAAACACGCTCTTTTGAAAAAAAAAACTAATTAAATTAATATGTATAATTTTATAATTTAGGACATCGAGAATACTGATTATAGTAAAATATTGGTGACATTACGATGATAATTATGGTAAAAAGATTATTTCGCTTTGATGAATCATAACTGAATAGTAAATGCTTTCCCTTAATGTACCTTGGCTATCGGATATCAAATGTTTTGACAGCTATTAGCCATCATCTGATTGTTTCATGCAACTACTGAAATTACTAGCTCATTGTTGCCGTTTTGTAAATTCGTTAATAAATTTGTTTTATGCAATGCATGATGTGTTACAAAATGAATACTAAAATTTTACTTCGTTTGTTTATTATTTAATACTCTTTAGTTTTCTTTAGTTGTGAACTGAATGGAAGTTGTATAACATGTATTTGTAACAAATTTATCTCTCTTAAAGTAATTTTTAAAAAAACAACTAAAGATATCGTCATTGGTTGGGTTGAGATCAAAGAAAACATTTATGTACTTATCACAATAGCTTAAGTATAAAAGGATTATATTGTTTTAGTTGAGAACTGAATACCCAAACATAGAACACCTCATCAAAATTAATTCAGTTTCCTGATTCGGGTAATTATTTGTTAGTTTAGTTTAGATTTCCTATTTACTCATTACATAGTTCAATTAACTATTGTGTTAAAGCTCCAGTGAACTGTGTCATGTTCTGATGTAATCATTAGTAATTAGTTTACACGTCAGTTAGCGCAGCTCCACATATTGAATGGCAAAGAGGGAATAGAGTTACCACAGGAACTTTACTATACACTATTGAATACCTTATTAGTAAGTTACTAGTACTTTGATCCATGACCGTCAAATAAAAGGAAAAATGAACAACATATAACTGTAGTGCGACGATATTCGAAAACTGAATTTGGAAAGACTGGGTCCTAAATATTAAACGAGGTCGTGAAACGTTGATTGGAAGGTAGGCATACGATATTAACACCAAAACACCGTGCCGGTTCGTAGAGGGAGCGGGCAGCCAGCTTTGATTTTGTAACTCCGACCACAGAAAACTCCAAGATGTCCTTGCCCTATCGAAGTCAGAAGAGAAGAGGACAAGAAACCTAATTCCCGATATCTAGAAAACCTGAAAATACTAGAACCAATCAAAAAGCCAGAAAGCCACAGAAACATCTAGAAAGAGAACAACCATCTGGTAAAACAGATGGCTCGACCAGCTGTAAGGAAACAGCTCCCGGTCCGTCCAAAGACCAACAAAATAAAGTGGCAAACGCCACATCCTCCCCCTCTACCCCGGGAGAGAAAAGAAAAAAACTCAAAAGGATAAGGTAGGAAGACAAGGACGGAAAGATTAGAGACTACAACTGGTACTGCTGTCGTTAGCAAACAGCTAGAAATAGCTCTAGTATGGATATCCTGCACGCTCGCGAGGCGCTCCAAAAGCGTAACGGCTAGAATCCATTCCGACTGACCACACTACTCAAGATTAAATCTTTTTAGTTTAAAGAGGCTTGAGGAAAAGCCTAGTAGTAGTAAAAAAAAACTTGAACAAAATTAACTACTTTCTGTGGTAGCTACCAATAAATAAAGGTCTGAAGTGTTGACACAAGGATGGGTTTTTTCGTTTGTTTCTACATCACTAATACGCTTGGTGGTCAAAAGGCTACAAGAGGGTGTTTCCAGTAAGGTTGGGAAGGAAATTAAATAAGTGTACACTTATTAGCCAAAGCTTATTAGCCAAAGCACTTCCTAAAGTCTCCACCATCCGGGTATCTCCACCCCGGAACCCAAGGGCCACTTAAGCACCCGAATGGAAACCCCGAACGGCTGGCGGAACTCCTTGGACCACCGGGAGAGTATTACTCCAGACATAAGGTCTGTATTTTTTTTCTTCAAAGATGGGAGGAACAGAAGGGATGAAGAGACCATTCCAAAGCGAAAATTAAAAATATGAGAAAATTACACCCATCATAATATCAACAGACCCAAGTTCGTGTTGTAAAGGCTAATTAGGTAAAAACCTGGTACTGGCAAAATTTAGCAAAAGTGGGCCAGTACTCTCCTCCCCCTACGGGACGGCTGAGAAAAAAAATTGGTGGCCAGTGGGAAAAGACAAAATAAAGTTTTATTTTTCCATACTAGTTTTTTAAATTTAGAGACTTGGAGCAAATAAATTCAGGCTCTTAAAAGGCGTGAAAGAAAAACTGTAGAGCTACGGGAAGAGCTTAACGGAGTAAGGAAATCATTTGGTCGTGGTAAAGTGGTTTAATTAGGAACTTTAAAAACAAAAAAACAACTAGTTTCTAAGTGTTGGCCAGGAAAGGCAAAAAAAAAAACCCTGAAACCTACGGAAAAGAGACCCAAAAAAAACTAACTGGGCCAAAACCCAACAAAATTAGGTTAACAATCAATAAACCTCTAAAACAATAACAATAAAAAAGCCTTCAAAGGATAACAGTAACAACAGTAAAAAAAAACACTTCCAATATAAACACTAAACAGCAAATAAATAAGATAGCTGCTGGAACATTTAGCAGCTTCAGAGACAAAATTATAAAGTCTTAAAGACACAAAGAGATAACAACAACAACTAACTACAAAAAATATATAGACAAACTACAATCTTCAACAATATTTTCAACAATAAAAACTAAACCTATCCATCGCTGCTAACTTAGCTGAATAACAAAGAATTCCACCTACTGCCAAAAGACTGACCCTACTAAGCAAGAGAAAAAAAAGAAAAGGAAAAGGGAAAGAAAATGTAAGCTTGTGTTGTAAAATGTAATGGGTTGCCCGAACCAAGGATAGCAGGCTGCGCGACTGCATTAGGGAATGTTAAAAATAAAAAAACATAAAGTTCACTCCCAATGTACAGCCTAGAAAAATTGCCGAAGCAAAAAAAAATTCTCTAAACAGCCAATGCTAACCCTGATCCCCCCGTGTATATGTATTGTAAAAGAAGAGGAGTAAAAGTATCAGAGTGTTAATGTGGTGTAAGGAAGAGAATAAGAAGACAGAAAAAAACTAAACTAACATCACTAAGCCCTAAACTATCCCTATAAACGTCCCGGCAGCGGCGCTTTGGTCTTAGATAGGCCCAAAATATTTCTTCAGGTGAGAAACATGGGCCCCCCCAATAAGTTTCCCTGAATTGGGACACCTCAAGTCACAGCAAAATAATATTCAGAAAAACATAAGGGGCAACTTTACTGTGGTGTGTGCAAAAGTACAAGTTGTAAAAAAAACTATTATAAATTTATAGTATTACAAATAAAAAAAGCATAAAGTACATTGCCTTATTATTACCATGAAACCAACTTCCAGTATCACTAATAGGTGTAGGCAGAAAAAAAATCAAAAGTTTGGCTTTCAGAGCAAAAAAATGTCGGCTGCCATCAGTCGGGGGTAGACTCAATTTGTTTCCTCTCAAAAGGTTGAGAAAGTTCAAAGTATTCAAAAAATACCTAACAACACCTTTCAAAACCTAAAAGAATAAGAGAGGGAAACAAAGTAAACAAAAATTAATCAAAAGCAAGAGCAACTGTACCGTAGAAGAGCAAAAAAAAAATATATATGTGGAGCGAGTCGTAAAGTAGCGCTACCGGTAACTACTACATAAAGTTCAACAAGGCCCAAGTGAACAAGACACAAGCCTAAATAGTAAACTCTCCCTTAAAACTGTAAATAATTTAGAACACCCCCAAAAAAAAATCTCTTTTGAGGCCAAGAATCCAAAAAAAAAAACCCCAGTGAAAAAATTAAAAATTAAGAAATTAAAGACCAAGGGAAAAAAAAATTATTTAACCACTTAAGGCTTAAATTAGGCTAAACTGAAATTTAGGTAAGTTAAACACCCGAAGCTGAATCAAGCAAGCTGACATATCAATCAATCCAAAGAGTCCACTAGGGTTTGGTATATTAAAAAATAGTGAACCCTCAAGGTGGCAAACTATAGTTTTAAAAGTTTGTAAAAGAAAGGATGTTTCAACATTTTGGAAAGAAAGTTTAGTTTTGTAAGTAATTAAATCACTTATATGTATGTCAGCACGTCAAATCCAACCCCAAGCTGCAACTTCATAAAAAATTACAAAACAAGCATAGGCCTATGTTACTTTCAATACTAGTTGAAACTAAAGGTGTACTCCATATTAACTTTAACTGTTTTAATTTAAACAGGCACTAGTCAAAAGAATCAAAGGGCTTTTAATAATAGACTATGAAAGAATTATTATTTTTACAATAACATTAAAGTTTTGAAGAAGGTTTTAGAAAAAAAAATTGCAAACTGTTAGACTAAATCAACCCCTTAAGCTTGAACTGCCCCGAACAATCAAATAGCATAGGCCTACATAAAAGTTTGACATGTTTCTAAGTAGAAAAAATATCAGATAAATTTAACAGTAACACTTCACTTACCTTGTGTAATAGACTAAGATTAATTAACAAAATTGTGTAAGACTCGAATAAATTCAACGCAGTAGACAAAATCATCAAATTAGTGCTATTAAAAATTTAAACTCTTATCAACTTAAAACATGTACAAGTGGAGTAAATCCGCTGGAAGAATAAATAAATAACTAAATAATTAATTAAATCCTAGAATAACAACAATTAATTGCATTTGGAACTAAGGGTAGGTGTGGAAAGGTTAAAAATTTTAATTAATTCAGAAGTAGAGATGAAATATCAGAAGGAAAGCAATTTATATAAGAAAACAAGAACACTTTTAATTATAAGCCAACCCAAAGTAAATAATCTGGTGAAACTGAATGGGGGTTTCAAATATTAACCAGAAAGCTAAGAACTTTAAAAACAAAAGGTAGGCTATACATAGGCGGCAGTACAATACGCAGTCACCAACAGCATCTATGAAATCCTTCGACTTTACTTGCACAGATCTGAGCCAAAGTTTAAATTAAAATACTAAAAGGTGCTAATTAAAGTTTAGAAAGCACAAGTAATTAAGTACCAGGTATGTTTAAGGCAACAGGCTACACTGTAGGTGAAAGTAAAAGTTAGGTTAAGAGTTAACTTGGTGAGAGAAAAAAAATTTATTAAAAATTGGTTTAAAGTAAAATTTTAAGCTAGAAAAAATCAACCAAATACCTATGCTTAAATAATTAGTGAGAATAAGTTACTAAAGTTTAAGAAATACTGCCACTCACATGTTCAATTATTACACAACTAGGCTTAGGTAGCAGTTGGTTGCAAGAACTGCTTGGCTCAGACCTGCACATTAAAAACAAGCTACTTCGAAAAAGTTTAACATTTTGAGTAAAAAAAAAGGCAGTGTAAGGAAAATTTAGAAAACTAAAAAAAATTTAGAAAAACGTCTACCCCTTTAAAAAAACTTAAAACTAGGACTTAGCTCTCATAGCTGTGTAGAATTCCTCCGCTCCCACCGGCAAGCCTAGCCTTCCATTTCAAACCACGCTCTGCTACCAATATGCGACGATATTCGAAAACTGAATTTGGAAAGACTGGGTCCTAAATATTAAACGAGGTCGTGAAACGTTGATTGGAAGGTAGGCATACGATATTAACACCAAAACACCGTGCCGGTTCGTAGAGGGAGCGGGCAGCCAGCTTTGATTTTGTAACTCCGACCACAGAAAAACTCCAAGATGTCCTTGCCCTATGGAAGTCAGAAGAGAAGAGGACAAGAAACCTAATTCCCGATATCTAGAAAACCTGAAAATACTAGAACCAATCAAAAAGCCAGAAAAGCCACAGAAACATCTAGAAAGAGAACAACCATCTGGTAAAACAGATGGCTCGACCAGCTGTAAGGAAACAGCTCCCGGTCCGTCCAAAGACCAACAAAATAAAGTGGCAAACGCCACAGTAGCCATAGCGTCCATATATTACGTTCCATACGCTATGCGATGATACTGCCGTGTTGCAAATGTACTAAAATATAGTATTTTACTTAAAACAATAATATATTAAAAATAAGCTGGGTTTACAAAAATCTTGATTAAGTATTAAAATATTTAATTTCTAATAAATTAGTATTTTATGGAACTATTTTTAATAAAATATTAATTTAGTGGAGTTGAATTTTACATTATTTTTAATGAAATTGGATTTTATAGCAGTGTATAATAAAAGTCTATGCAAGAATTCAGAAAAAGTCGATGTTGGAAAAGTTAAGCTGATTCTTCAATACGTCACACGTTAAACTTACGATTTTCGGAGTCTTATATATTTTTTAATGAAATAGTCCTCATTGTCATTATTGTTACCTATAATACCATGTAAAATCGCAATATACATATTAATTAAAGCGATTTCATTTATAATATATTGATGCAACATGTGGTTAGTTTCAATCTCTCCGATACAACTGACATTCGAGATACCTGAGAACTATTTATAGCGACTTATTGCCTATCCCCACCATAATTACAAACATGATAATTATTCTGGACATGTGAATAATTCATTCCCTGAATTCGGTAATTATAGTGAAATTATAGTACATCGAGGCTTCCTGTGAAGGGAAGATTTAGATTTAATATTGAGCTCAATTTACTAAAAACGTAATAACAAACTAATGTACTCAAAATTTGACAGCATTAATATTATTTTTTAATAAAGGAAATTTTTCCCAGTTCTATAATAAATGAAAAGATTTACGATTTGTTTTAGGTGTTTATGAAAAATATACCCTAATAGAAGACAAATGTCTTAAGTAATCAATAGTGCGAAGAATCAAATTCTAATATATTACCAAAGGACACTACGAAAACAGGAATATTTATTAGAAAATGGTTTTAGTGAATGAACGACTTACTTGTATTTAATTCATAATGAGTCAAACAGACTATGATTTTTAATTTTATATTCAAAGAACTTAGACAATAAACTAATTGTTAAAATTATAGATACTATACACTTAGTCCATATTAACACCAGATTGTATAACTCTCCACTTGTATGATTGCTCCACCTTATGTTAAAAAAACCGGGGCAAGTATCAAAATGTACCACGTGACCACAGGGAAAGCTTGTACATATAAATAGTGTAATATAACTGACACGTGATACAGCTTAAAGCTTACATCAGTTAAGTGAGCAGTGTGGTCCATTAGGAAATAGGAATATTTAGGTAGCGCAAACTCACGAATATAATATTGTCACAAAGGAAGATTAAAATCTGTTTCAACATATTTGGAATTGACGTTGATAATGCAGGATACGAATATTTAGAAGTTGTTATATCGCTTAATTTTTTTACAATAGCGAAAAATGAGAACATACGCCCAATCAACATAATAATAGTCCATGAGCTCAATAACCAGTTGCTCACTATAAGCGGACACAACTTTTTTTTATCGATAGAAAAATTATTCCTAAAAACGATCGTTAAAATGCTAATTTTAGCTAGGGTCTAGTTGGAAATGAGTTACAAGGGATACAAATATAGATGAAAAAATTTTTCTCGTATTATAGTTTTAGTTTTTCATACATTCAAAATTGACCATCAGTCATTTAAAGATTAGTTACGTCATGGCTAGACTGAGCATATTTACTTTAGGACCATTGGCACTCGGCTCCTGGATTATAAAGGGCATCACTTATAACATACAGTATTACATAGTTTTGAGTCTTTGCACACATTAGACTTTAAGAGTATTGTGAATCAATCGTAAAGCTCTGCAAGGAAGGGAAAGTAAATAAGTTGTGTTTTATATGAGTTTGATGTCCAAATCTACTCGTGTCTCACGTTGAGGTTAATGTTAAACAAACAGAATTAGAGTTGACATGCTCAAACAAACAACGCAACAAAGTTGACAAATCTTACACAATTATGTTCTTGAAGTGTTTCGGCCTCCCTGTGGAAAGGTATATTCATTCAATATAAATATCTGAATATTTATAAACCAATTCTTTATTAAAAAAAAACAATATTCTGTGAAATTATGAAGTGGATGATTTAAATTATTTGAAATTAGTGCTTATGTATAAAATCCATGTCAAATCGTGTAAAATACCAAATATTTTATTAGTATTACGTTTGACATAGGAATTAAAGTTTTTACAATTTGTATTACCATTACTAATAAATACAATTTGTTTACATATTATTGTCTACAAATATATAAAATTAAAATTTTATCCTTTAATGTTTCCTCCACATTTTATTAAAATGTCTACATGGTCCAAATACGGGAAAACATATATTCGATAAATATACAACATGTTACGTTGTTACAACATAAATAACTACATGTTAAGTATTTTAATAAAACAACCATAATTCAGCCTTACGTAAACTCAATTACATTTTAAAACTAACGTCCGTAATTGAACCGGAGTTGCGTTTCAAATGTTTACCCACTTCTTTAAATTTTGTTCGATATTACTTCCTCTACCCAACAAGAGTGGTTTAAATGTTGCCTCAGGCTAACAGTTTTCGTTACTCGTATAATGTCGTGAATATGTAGGAAATGCAATTAATGGAA
>NW_025777451.1:0-31463 GCF_021130785.1 Homalodisca vitripennis | reverse complement strand
TTCATTAAGTAGTTCTTCGAAAAACGTATTAAAATGATTCTTTACCTCAGTTACTAAGATACTTAGATTTCGGGATTCCTCTTCAATCTGCATCAAGTTGTACTACAACGTGACCCTCCAATGGCTGTCCGTCAGCAGCACATCTTTGCCTCCTTCAAATATGACCCCTTGCTGGAAGCAGCTTACTACTCCCAGGATTAGAAAATTCAATCCTAAAACAGAACTTCAAATTTATATCGAGTTTTACCTTTACAACACGAAACACCAGTCCCATAAGCATGTCAAGCACTTCCCACTTGTCAAAGCACCACCGATATAATTCCCAACTATGGGACATAGTCTTCGAGGCGTGCTGGCCTCCTTTTTACACGTGGCAACCTATTTCCCGTACGAGGTGTGCCAACAGGGATATCATCTGCTGATGACATTCCCTCACCAATACAGATATTCGAGTCCGGAATCTCGATATCGCCAACATCGTTGTCAATGTGCACTTCCGTCACCTGGTTCACCTTGGTTCTACTCACGTACGGTTTTACTCGATTTACGTGAACCACGATTTTTCTATTTCTCACTTTCAAAACTAAATTCAACTGCGATAACACCTTGACTATCATGTAGGGACCCTTCCATAGTTTTGACAGTTTCTTTAGGCTATTAATTTCGTTAATACTCGTGCCAAATACACACCCTGTATGGTAAGACCCACTGGTTCGACCACTACATCCGAACCCTCCAGATTATCATTAGTAGTAGATCCAAATTTGCTTAACTTCAATTGAACCATTTTATCACTCCGAGCGGGTATCGTGACATCTTTTGCGTTATAGGTACACGTAATTCTCTATACAACTGTCCTGCCGTTTAGCTACTCGGACAACCTCAGGTTTCGTAGTAGGGGCCTGTGCCTTTGCGTGGCGTGGCGCAATTACTTGCCTACCTGAATCGCCGACACTCTCACCCTTGTGCAACCGATTTAATCAAATGTTCTTTCTACACATACGGAGAACACCTTCCGTGATGTCTATCGATGCACTCCCTTTCAGAATATCACTACCTAACACAGCTAAATACCCAAGGGGTAGGTTACTCACAACAAAGTACCCTTTCACCGGGACACCCGGCTTTAACATCAAAGTCACCTTTGTCTGCCGTTTATCTTCAGAGTTCGTCCTGAATTCCCCGGATAATCAAGTCAGGGCTTTGTCATCGGAGCTATAGCGGCTCCACGTTTGATCAGCGACAACTGATCACCGTTATCGATTAATATCTTTCCATCGGCATTATCCACACGCTCCATGGCAACTAGTTCCTCGGCTAAATCTTTCACAACCGGACCTATTCGTATTTCTTTGTCTACTCGGGCGGTTTCACGACTCTTAACTAAGGCTCCTACTCTAGGTTCACAAGTGTTCTTCCCAGTCGTTATATTTCTTTTCGTCGCCTTGGCCTGCGCTTGTGGCTCATTTACTCTCGGGTACGGGTGGCGTCGACTCCACTGGCCCCTGCCCCGTTTCCCGACTGACTAGCACTAGGAGTGCTGTTTGGAAGTTTTACGCGACAATCTTTTTGTCTGTGCCCTGGCTTATTACATCGCCATAAGTCATTACTGGGTTTACTAAATCCCCTATTGTCCCGACACTCACGAGACGTGTGCCCCGTCCATCTGTAGCGCGAGACGGATCTTTCGATTGCTTCAGAATGTGATCAATTGCCACCGCTGTAGTGGACGGCTTTTCGGATGTTAGTAGGGAATTTTAGTCTCGTTTGATCACCAACGTGTCCAATAAGACCTCGGGTAAAAGCATCCAAAGCTCTACGATCGGCTTCTTCCCTTAGTGCAGCATTAACTTCTGGATTTGCAGTGACTCGCACTGTCTTTTCATTTAATGTCCGCACTCGATCAGCAAAAGCCTAAATCGTTTCACCCCTCCGTTGCTGTATTACAGATAACTGCTGGATAAGTAACAATCTTTCGGAGCTTTGTCACTAAACCGTTGTGTCAAAACTTCTTTAAATCCCGCATAAGTACTCAACCGGCCCTGATCCTCAGATCGAATAAAACTCAAGGCGGTTCCAGCCAATTTTCAATTTAGCAACCCTTAATTTTTCGTCGTTTTCCAATTACTTAATTCACCGACATTGTCGATACTCTCAAAGAAGTGGAGAACAGCCTCCGGCTTTTCTCCATCAAAGGGAGTGATCGAACCTACCATGTCGAACGTAGGTCGTTCTGTATGACCTCGCAAAGTTTCCTCCAACATGGTGTTCAAGTGGTCACTTCGAGCCAACCTAGCATGACCAAGAGTCTCCAATCGTTCAGTTACCGCGTCAATGGCTTCCTGGAGGTCCATTTCTTGCCCTCCAATACTAACGCGACCAGCCATTGTCAATCAGTTCAGATACACTTCCAAAAAGTGGACAAGTCCCAACTTAGTTTTCAAAAAATATATATATTTTTTTTAATTTTTCTCAATTAAATACTTATGTGCTCTCTCCCGTTTGTGAAAAGGAATTAAAATCAAGAAATAATTTTAATTTATCGACTTGCAATCAATCAATCAACTTTCAAACTAAGCTATAATCAATCCACTTTTTGTCTAAGTCCTGAACACTAATCAAATACGAAGTTACACCACGATTTATTATAAGTCAAGACAACCTACTCTGTCTGAGCAAAGAATAATTCCAATATTTACTTTTCCTTCAAATTACCTAAAAATATTTAAAATACCTTTTTACCTATCACTCAATTCATCATAAAATTCATCACGAATGTCGAAACCTATTCCACAAAATTTAATCTTCTTTCTTCGTGCCTGTAAATAAAACTTAGCAAACTAACTCAATATGGGTTTGCTGGTTCCACCACGGACGAGAGGAATAATTTAAAACGTAAAAAAAATCAAAAGTCAAAACTTTAAAGTTAGCCAAAAGTTTAAAGTTGCATTACAATTAACTATCATCGGATGAACAACTTCCTAAAGTTTCAACAAAATATAACCAAGTCCAACGTTTAATTCTTCAAATATATTTAAATTTATAATTTGCTTCACTTCCCTTAAATGACTACTACCACTTATCTTCCTTCTCTCACAACGTGGTTAGCCTCCTGCCCTCTACCGGTACCTTTGAGTTAGCTTAACCAAGTCAGAAAGGTTAGGTTATCAACTAATTTTGTATATTAAGTTAGTTTTTAGAAGCAGTTAATTTAGGTTAATCAGGTTTTAACTACCAGTTAAATCAGCACATTAAAAACCTTAGAGTGTACGTTTAATTTTGATCAATATTACGTATAAAAATTAAATTACTGAGGGACTAGTCCAATCAAAACAAAGTACTACCGAATAACTACTCAATTATTCACAACTACCGACATAACGATTGTCGAGATTCAAGTAATCGACAGCCTAATGCCTAACAAAGAATATAACTAGGCAGTAATGTCGAATGGAATGGTGGGAGCTTACAACTAGCGTCTATTGTTCTCAGCCAATATGGCGTCTCTATTACAAGTATTACTTTAAAATACAGTAAATTATAAAAATTAATCAAAACAAGTTTTCAATTAGTTTTAAATTTATAGCATTAAATTATCTTTGACTTAGTCAAGATATTATGATTTCAACAATTGCAAATATTAGGTTTTATAGACAGTTTCTAGGCTAGCATTATTCTACTGGCAGAACAAAAATTACTTACCCATCATCCTTGTCCCGCGGCTTCTTGCACCAACTTTTCAAATTTCTTCAACGAAACTAAGAAATACTAATTTATTTTTTAGAAAGACTACCCCACACCTGTCACCAAATATGTGGCGTGACGACCACACGGAATTCAATTTTAAACGTTCTCGGGTTCTAACTCGGACACGGAGATGGAAACTAGCCCGGATCAATCAGGTTGTTGTAATAAAAATACTCTCCTCGGTTGGCCAAATAAAACAATTTACTTTATTGTCAAATCAATTTGAGTTTTATTAAATAATTTAAAACCAGTCCAACAGTTACAAATTTAGAACGGGAAAGAGAGCAAAAGAGCGATTTCACGCGAGCTTGACGCGTTCAAAAACCCGGCACGACTGCCACTCAGCACACTGAACTCCAGGGAGCAGCGTTGTGTAAGACGCTACGTCAGCAAAATTCCTGCTTGTCTACCACCTAATAACTGCGCAGCTGCTCTGAGTATGGAAAGTACCAGGCTTACTGGTGACAGACCTGGACTTACAATTCATGTGTTGAATTAAACTATATATCTTCTCCACCTGCACTGCTTAACCTAATACGTATGACTGCATATATTCATTACTCGTTACTACAATTAGATGTTATGCTGAATAAAAATAATATATATATTACTGATAATTTTATATTCTAAATTGGCTGATTAACACCGCATACGATGTTGCCGGTCTGGTCTTAGAACTATATGCGCCGTCCTGGGTATGACGTTAAACTGCCTCTTCCCACCTAACCATTCCCTAATTCCTACCAAATCCCCCTCCAGGGTCTTAAAAGTACCCGTCCTCTGACCGTTCCAGTGCATGGCTCGCTGGGAGTGCTTAAGCCGGCACTAGATGCCCTATCTGGTGTCGGTGAGAGCTGATGTGAGCTTGTCTCTGCCGAGGCGTAAGTCATGTACTGGTTCAGAAGCCAGCCACTTCGGTCCTTGGTCAGGAAGTGTTCAGTAGGCAGGGGTGTCGGAGCCCCTGTTGCCACGTGCGAGTCCAAGTTGTGCGCGTATTCCCGACTTGGTAATCGATGGAAACCGGGCCTCGGAGAACTGAGGTAGGGTTGTCCCCCAAGCTACGGTTTGTGGGACACCCGAGGGCATGCCCGCTCCCGGTGAATCGGCCCGCACTACTAAACACGATGCGCTGGTGACCCTATATATGGATATTGAAACCGCCCCACCCTTAGGGCAAGAATTCGGAGGAAGAGATCTTAATGATCCAGAGAAAAAACGACAGTTGTCAGATTCTGAAAATGAATCGTTTATAAAACAAAGGAAAGTGGAAGAAAAAGTAAACCCAGAAAATATGAACGCTCCAACTCCACTATACCTAATCGTGAGTCATAAGGATGAGGGCAAAACTCTAACAAAGATTAGTCCTTTCCTTATAAACAAAGCTTTTGTTTCCTCAGGCGGTCAGCCTAAATCGGTAAGCAAACTGAGAAATGGAACTATCCTGGTGGAGGCTGCGAATTACATCCAAGCCAGGAAGTTCCTACAGATGACAAGCTTTTTTGATCAGGTGGAAGTAGTTGTTCAACCGCACTCCTCACTGAATACCTCTAAGGGGATCGTCTTCTGCCGTGACCTGATGGAGTGTAGTGAGGAGGATATCAAGGACGAGCTGCAGTGTGAAATGGTAACCGATGTGGTCAGGATGCTTCGGACGGAGAATAGGAAAAAGGTTCCTACTCCTGGTCTAATTCTGACCTTTGCTTTTCCCCAACCCCCAAAAACTATTAAGGCTGGGTACTTGTCCCTGACTGTACGGCCATACTTTAAAAATCCGCAGCGGTGTTTCCGTTGTCAGAGATTCGGGCACTCTACTAAGACGTGCTCGGGCCCTGAGACTTGTTCCCGTTGCGGTGATGAAGGCCACCAAGAGGAAGGTTGCAAGAACGACGTCAGATGCGTGAACTGTAAGGGCAAACACGCGGCCACTTCGAAGGAGTGTAGAGTTTACTTAGAGGAAAAGGAAGTATTGAAGATCGTTACTCTTAACAAACTCTCCTTTAACGAAGCCCGCAAAGAGTACAGGAGAAGAATCGCTCCAACCCCTAAAAAGGGAGTCTCGTACTCCGAAGCTGCTTCAGCCCCAGTCCAATCCGCACAGTGCCCGTCATGTACCGCCTTGGAGGGTATGGTACTCAAATTAACAGAACAGGTTGCTGCTTTGGTTAAGCAGCTTGCAGCCGGTACCGGACAACATCCGTTGGCATCCACCTGTAATCCTTCCCAAGCAGTCCACACGCCCCATACTAAGTCCAACACACATATTCAAGCTCGCCCAACAGTTACTCCTACTTTCAGAGATAAGGTGCAACAAATTACGAAACCCGCCTTATCTTTGGAAGAGAGGAAAAAACTCGCCGACAAACTAAAAAAGAACATACAAGCAAAATCAGAAAATAGATCTAAATTCTTAGTGAAAAAGACTAATCCACCCTCGTCCAGATCCTCCCAATTATCACTTGATGATGATATGGTTGAGGACCCTTTGGAGATGCAGACTGAGTTCCAAACTGTTCAAGGTAACTTCCGTCCTGTATCTAAACAAAGAAAAAAAAATTACGATGAACTAGCACAATATAATTTAATGTTAAACTTATTTATTCAGATTATCTATTGGTGTTAATATTTATAAATTTAGTTATTTAATTTTTATTTATCATTATCTTGACAGCTGCCAAATTAGCCCCTTTACAGCTACCTTGGTGGCAGTAAATTGTGTTAAGTTTTTACAGTTTATTTAATTAATATTATGTACCTTGTCCTTATTTATGTTCTATTTTATCTTTTAGTCTTTATATATATGTTAAGACCTCTCTACAGTCTTTCCCTTGTTACATTTATTGTTATCTAGTTTTAAGTATAAAATTATTTACTCACCTACTTGTCGTAATTCCTATTTCTGTTATATACAATGTAATCTTTATGTACCTAATTGACACCATCAAATACGAGTAGGTGTCAATTCTTTCTTGAGGGCAATGATAACCTCAGCGTTTTTTGCCCCTTATATATAAAAAAAAAAAAAAAAAAAAACTATATGCTGGGGGTCGTCACATTTGATCATTTTATAAGTTATACCATCGAGGCCAGGGGATGTATCCTTATTTGTTTTTAATAGGAATATATATTATTTTTATATAATAGCTTACTTTTATATATTCCTTAAAAGTAAAGTTTTGTTCTATTGGATCCTTCACAGGTTTATGTTTTACGTTTATAAATTCTACTTCATTAGCCTGAAGTACATAATCTGGTATTATTTGTTTCATGAAATTTTCACTTAATTCCTTATTGTTATTTATAAATGTTTCATTACCATTAGTGTAATGATTGCCTTTCAATTTTCTTACTACGTTCCAAGCATATGAACTAGATTTTTTCTCCTATACCCTGACATGTTTTTTCCCAACCTAATTTTTTAGCTAACTGAATTTCTTTACTTGCTTTTTCTGCGGTTATTTGATATGTCCGGTAGTTTACTGCACTCATATGCTTTTTAAAATAGGTAAATGATAGTCTTCTTTCTGCTATAGCTTGAGAACAGTCATTTGTCCACCATATTTTTGGAGAAAACCCTTTTTTATTATTTAATGGAGCTTTAATTTTAGGTATTGATAGCTCACAGGCCTCTGTGATTATTCTATGTAGTGCCTCTAATTTATTTTGGGGGTTAATGTTTTGTAACATATGTATTTTACTTTCTATGGTATAGTATATAATAGCCAGTTTGCATAGATTTAATTTATTGTTATTAATGTTAATAAAATCTAGGTTGGTATTATGCATAAGGCTTGTAATATTAAGCTTTATATAAATATGTAAATGATCACTTCCCATAGCATCTTTACCTACTTCCCACGATTGTAATAATGAGTGCATATTGGGTGTAACAAAACACAAATCAATGGCTGATGATTGTTGATACAGAGTAGGTATTGTGGTGTGACTATAATCATTGAGTAAAATAAATGAAGACTTATTGTATTCTTTAAAGATATCATTTCCTCTTGTATTGGGTATATTTGCACCCTAATAAGGATGATGAGCATTAAAATCCCCACTAAGTAATGAAAATCCTTGATCCTTAATAAATGCGTGTTTTTTTCCCAGAATTGTCTGTCAACTTTACTTGATGGCTTACAATTAAATATTGTAAATATATATCGGTTTCTTAAAATTATGTATTAAAATTCCAATTAACTGTACGATATTGGAATTGTATCTAGCTATAACTGTGTATGTTATTGACTTATGTAAGACTATTCCAACTCCTCCATAACTGTCTAATCTATTTACTTTTTCCATTATGTAATTGTTATCTCTAATACTATCACTTTCTCTTAGCCAAGTTTCTTGAATTAATGCAATATGAATATTATTCTTTATAATTGTTTGTATAAATTCCGACCACTTAGGTTTAAGTGATCTGGCATTCCATTGAATTAAGTTTAAGTCATTTACCATGTTTATCTAACTGTAATAATGAATTCTTATTGGATCCTATACCTTTATTTGTGTTTTGTTTAAGTATTTTACCAGTAGTGCTACTACTAGCACTCCTATTCTTGGGATTGACCTCCCAAAACTCAAGAGGTGCTAAAATTCATTCAGTTGTTTTTTGGATAAAAATTTCAAAGTTGTAGATTGCATTTTTTTTATTTCCTCGATTTTTCTTTTTAAATAAGAGTTATCTATTGCGAGTGGAGTTTCTGGAGTTTTTTTTGTGATGTTTTGATTACTCATCCGAGAGTTTTGCTTATCTGAAAAGTTAGGCCTAGTATTCTTATTTTGGATTGTATTAATGCCAGTAGGTTTGTAAGAACTATAACTTATCCTACCAGTGGTATTTTTATGTGGGCCTACATTGGAGATAGATTTCCCATGCTCTGGTTATTTTGAGTGTATAAGCTATTTAGCCCTGAGTAAACTTCTTTTAACCTCTTATGACCTGAATTATGTTGTCAACAAGAAAAAAATTATGTTTACATAAAAATAAGTTGTTTGCACCTCAAATCTACCAGTGGTATTTTTATGTGGGCCTACATTGGAGATAGATTTCCCATGCTCTGGTTATTTTGAGTGTATAAGCTATTTAGCTCTGAGTAAACTTCTGTTAACCTCTTATGGCCTGAATTATGTTGTCAACAAGAAAAAAATTATGTTTACATAAAAATTAGTTTGTTTTGCACCTCAAATAACGTGGACTTTTTTAATTTTATCTGCAATAATAAAAGTTTTAGGGGTGCGTTGCGATAATGCAACAACAGGCCACAAAAGGAAACCAGGGTGACTAATAAAAGAGACAACAGTTTCTTTGAAAATTTATTTGTTTATTTTCAAATTACAAAGTAATGACTAATAGAAATGAAAAAAAAAAAACATCAGTATGTGTATTAATACAAAGGAAGAACTAAAACAGTTTCTGTTTTTGGTAAGACAAAGATGCACTTGGCATTTGTTGCATTTTACAGTAGTTATTCCCTTGCAACAACTTTTTTTACACCGTTGTCGGTCTTCAGCTACAATGGCCTAAACCATCTTTCCTGACGTTGACCTCAGGCGGAGCTTTGACTGGACCCTTCTTATTTTTTTCTTCATATGCAGCTTCCTCTTGGTCTTCAAGGGAAGGCCTTCCCCTTTTCCGTGCTTGCTGCTTTCTCTGGCTGTATAGAGCTGCAGCAACATCGGATCTAAATTCCAGCAGGTCTTTTATTTCTTTTTTCGGATAGTTTTTTTTGTGAACAATCACGGCGGTACACAAGCCAGGCATTGACAACGCCCATGTCCACAAAGTGATGCACCATTTTCATGTAGTACTTTTTAGATTTGGTGGAAATCCGATAGTATGCTATAAGACCGTCAAGCAGATCTACTCCGCCCATAAATTTGTTATATGTAATCACAGCTTGTCAAACCTTTTGACATTTGTGAGGGGCTGAGCGGATTCAAATGATGAGACTAATACCACACCCCTATTGTCCATCCACTTTACAGCTCTTATTTCTACATCGGTGTTTGTCACATGACTTTTCAAGAACAGAGCCTCTACCAAAATCATGTTTCATGTCTTTGTCAGAAGGGAAGTTCAGGCCTTTGAATCGGTCACTCCTTACTGTGCCTAATGATTCAATGCCAATTTGTTTGAGCTCAACAAAGAGAGGCAAGGAAGAAAACCAATTGTCGAAAAACAATTTGTGGTTCATATTTCTAGGTACTAAGTCAACAAGCTCTAGTACAATATTTGAACTCGCACCAATATCAGGGAACCCAGCAACAGGCTGTATTTTACCACAGTAGATCTCAAAATCATAAACCAAACCAGAAGTGTCGCACAAAACAAAAATTTTGAAACCCCTTTTTTGGGTTGTACTGCTTCAGACCGGATTTTCCCTTGAACGGGACTATTTGTTCATCGATGCAAAGAAACTCACTTTTAGGTAGGTTCCTAAATTTTTCCTGCAATGAGTCAACTAAGGGCCGGAATTTAAACAGCCTATCACGGTTGGGATCATCTCTTCTCAGTTTCGAGTTGTCGTTGCTGTGCAATTTTTGATTTAATTTCCTTCCAGCGGTCCCTGCTGATCACATTTGCAATTTTATCTATCCTAGTACTCTTAGCCCAGAGTAGATATGAATCTGGGGGTCCTAGGACACTTTTGGGACAGTCAGAAAACCAATGAAATTTACTGTCTAATGTACCATAAACAAATCTAAGAAATCTAACAGGAAATCACGAATGTTAAATAACCGAATCTACAGATGTTCGCTTCTACTTTCTTCAGCTCTAAAATCTAATGTTGTCAAATCTGCTACGACGAAAAATCTTCGAAATCTTTTATTCCACAAAGTTAATTGTAACACAGTCCCTATCTTTAATAGTCTTCTTTCCAGTAACAATCAAGTGTAATTTTTCATTTTTGTTCAATTCTTTAATCTTTTTTTCATCCAAAACATTCAAAAATCTGTTCGGGCAAGTGTACTTTACAATCTTCCAACTCGGCAATTATTGTCATCCCAAATTTATCTTTTCATTTTCTCCAAATTCAAAATTTTATATTTCTTATTTTCTTCTAATTCCATTCATTTCTTATATTCTTTGAATCTTAGTTCTCCAATATCGTTCAGCTCCTTTAACAGCTCCATTTAGTAAGGGAAAAATACAAGAGTACTTCTACAAAAAATTGGGGGAAATCGACATTATACCACCAAAATACACAAAAACCATGTTTTGATCCTAAAACTGTGATTTTGACTCCATTTAGTATTAGAGTTTTTTTGAAAAAATCCTGAAAATCTACCGAATTATCTCAAATTATTGCCAACTTTAAGCATAAAAGTTGATAATTTTTTCTTAAATAAAAAGATATTTTATTAAATAGTAAAACTTGGCACATTCAAATTTTCCCTATCTAAATGGAGCGTAAAAAGATATCATGTCCATACTGCAAAAAAGACATTTTCGAACATCATTATACCCGACATTATAAGTTGAAAAATCATCTAAAAAAACAAAGAAATTTACGAGAAAGAACTGAATTTTTTAAGACAATGTGCTAAAGAGAATCAAATCGATGGTCACGAAAAGATGTATAACATAGAAAAATTGCGTGAGTTAAAGAAAAGCTTTAAGGAAGATAAAAAAGATCTCAATCTATTTAATGACGAAAAAATTTAATCATCGCAGAAAAATTATCTATCAACACTAACGAAAAAAGTAAGTCTGAAATGATCGAACAAATAGACAAAACTTTTAACGAAAAAAACCGAAAATATCATTGATGTAGAAGTTTTATCCTCTATACACGGCCTTTTCAAACAATACATTTTAACAAATTTAAATGACAATTTCATATCAATTTACAAATATCTTTCAATTATGAGACCAAAAATTAAAAGTTTAATCGAAAAATTTCAAGAAAATGTTAAAAATATGAAGGGCTATCTCTCTTTGGAATGTGAATACGAACGAACTTTAGAGAACGGTGAACCACAAACTTGTCCTATGTATTTTACTATCAAAGCACATGAAGTCTTTGATGTAAACGACTTTATCACTAAACAATTTAATAAATTAACACATCGAGAACAAATAAATCATCCAAATAGAGGATCAGGGTGGTCATTTAAACGTTGTAAACAACTAGTTTTGGGTCTCAATAAACACGAATCCATGAACGCCGGATCATATATCGATTTACCACAAGAAATCAAGGTAAAAAAGCTTGTGTAAATATCAAAAATGAAGATGATTTCTGTTTTTATTTACTCTATCCGATGTGCTATTGAAAAAAAATTTCATCCTGAACGGGCAAAGCAATATGAAAAATTTGTAAATGACGAAAGATTTTCAGGATTTGAGTATCCAATGTCTTTAAAGGATATACAAGCATTTGAGAAACACAGCTCCAAATACAAATATCCAAAAATGTCTATAAATATCTATACTTATGATGAAAAAATTAATATTGTTCCGTTACAAATTTCAGAAGTTTATGATGCCCAGTTAGAAATCGATTTATTGTATGTTGTACAAGATGAACGATCTCATTATGTTTTGATAACAGATTTAAATAGATTAGTGAGTTCTCAGTTATCTAAACATAAAGACTCTAATACTAAATGGAGTCAAAATCACAGTTTTAGGATCAAAACATGGTTTTTGTGTATTTTGGTGGTATAATGTCGATTTCCCCCAATTTTTTGTAGAAGTACTCTTGTATTTTTCCCTTACTAAATGGAGCTGTTAAAGGAGCTGAACGATATTGGAGAACTAAGATTCAAAGAATATAAGAAATGAATGGAATTAGAAGAAAATAAGAAATATAAAATTTTGAATTTGGAGAAAATGAAAGATAAATTTGGGATGACAATAATTGCCGAGTTGGAAGATTGTAAAGTACACTTGCCGAACAGATTTTTGAATGTTTTGGATGAAAAAAAGATTAAAGAATTGAACAAAAATGAAAAATTACACTTGATTGTTACTGGAAAGAAGACTATTAAAGATAGGGACTGTGTTACAATTAACTTTGTGGAATAAAAGATTTCGAAGATTTTTCGTCGTAGCAGATTTGACAACATTAGATTTTAGAGCTGAAGAAAGTAGAAGCGAACATTTGTAGATTCGGTTATTTAACATTCGTGATTTCCTGTTAGATTTCTTAGATTTGTTTATGGTACATTAGACAGTAAATTTCATTGGTTTTCTGACTGTCCCAAAAGTGTCCTAGGACCCCCAGATTCATATCTACTGCCCAGTACATACTGGCTCTAGGAAGATTGTAAATCGACATCAAAATACAAACACCTAGATATTGCTCTAGCTCTGGAGTTGTCAAAATCAGGGGTTTGTTAGGGTTTATCTGTATAGCATACAGGTTAGACTGATCTGTAATGGTATTCAAAAGATCTTCGTCAAAAAAGTATTTGAAGTACTCAATTGGTGTATCAATTTCAAACTCGTCAGGGTTTGGGAGGGCACCTAGCCATGCAGATACCTCTTTTTGACTATCTTCTGGAGCGACATCTGTCCACAGTGGAAGGGGTGTAACAGGGGCATCTTCTACAGCAGGCTCCTCAGGGTGTGCTTCTTCGTCATTTTCTTCCTGATGTATCTCTCCTTTTTCTGGTTGATTCGCAGTTTCGTCCTCACGTGAGTCATCATCTGGAACATAAACAATATTCTGTAGATAAACATGCAAAAGGTAGGCCTCTTTGTGTAGGCCTATATTTACCTGTAGAAATCAATAGGTTACAAAATTATTATTGCATAAATAATAATTATTATAGGTTACAATATTTATTATTCCAGAACAAACTTTGGTCTTGATGCATGAGTTGGGCTGTTTCTTTACCCAAATTACAAACCTCCCCTTTCAGCCACACACAACACACACTCACGAGCACACTTGCTTAGATAGGCTGTATATAACCTAAAGCCTACCACTTTGCTCCCGAGCAGCTAGAATTCTTTGCAGCCTAGTCAATCCAACTGTATTTGGGTCGTAGTCGGGGTCAGCATCACTATCGTCTGCCTCGCTCTCTTCACTTGATTCTGGAGGCAACAGTCCTATGTCAGCTAGAATCCTCTTCGACCGACGCATCTAAAAAAAACACAAGTGAATTACTCCATGCTCAATATCACTAATTTAGTAAATAATGAGATAAACAAATAAATGTGGAAATACGTTTTCTATTGGCTTCATTTTCCTTTATGACCTGTTGTTGCAAAAAAAGAACAAACCTATTTTAGGTTATAAAACTACCTTAATCAGGTGGAAAATATTAATCAACTAGACTAATCTGTAGCTTATGAATTAATAACACTGACAGTATTTTTTAAAATCTGTGACTTACCTTTTTTGAGAAAAAAAAAACAATTAAAATCCAGTACCCGGCTTATTTCTGAAAACTGTGTCACCAACTAACAAAATGGCTTATAAACAGCTTCAACTCAGCAGTTCTGCCACTACATTATCACAAAATTTCCCACCGGTTTGTTGTCAAACTGTAACATTAGTCCACAGACCAATATAAAATAGTTTTCATGGAGAAAAAAAAATTAAATTCGGTTTGTTGCAAAATCGTAACACCCGCCCATAAGAGGTTAAGGGTGAAAATCTATTATTGGTTTCAAAAGAATGGGATCTTGATTTGAAATTATTTTCTGCGAGTTCAGGAAAGTTTGCTTCATAGTTTAGGGTCTTCATAGCATTAGCATAAGAGTTCGGTTTAATAAAATTACCTCTGACTTTTTTATAGTAAATCGGAATGTATTTGCTGGCAGTGTAATAAATCCTCCTTCATAGTACTCATTCTATTTTTAATGTTTTCTGCCGGTTATATTCAGGACAAATTTTTGAGTTGCTACTATGTGATCCAAAGCAATGAATACATTTAACAGGTGACTGACATTCCTCAGAATGGAAATTTTCCCCGCAATTTCTGCATAACCTATTGTTGTTACAGGGCTTACTAGCTACGTGTCCATACGCAAAGCAGCGATAGCATTGTTTTACAGGAATCTTGAAGGTATCAACCTTCATCCGAACATAATTTTAATTTTATGTAGTCTGGCAGTCTATCTGATTCAAAAGTAATTTTAACAAAGTATGTAGGTATCAATTAGTTATTAACACGTCTTTCGATTCGGTGAACTAGAATAATATTACATTCACTTTCTACATCTGTAAGGATTTCCTCTTGAGAAACATCTCGTTCCACATTTATCACTCCTACAGAAAAATTTCTGATTGAAGGCACAAATACATTGTATTGTGATAAATTTTTAGAACATACTATGTTGTTGGCCGCTTCATAGATTTTGCATATAACAGAGAGAAAGAGAGAGAGTTTTTCCTGCTCTGTCTTATGTATTTGATATCCGTGTAGTGGGTTTTGATTATTTTCCCTACAGAGAAGGGGTTTAACCTATTTTTCTCTTTATCTTGGATAATGACCTCAAAATGTCCCTGATTGTCACACTTATAGTATCTTTTAGTAAATTTTCTTTTAATCTCCTGTGGGTTTTTGATTTTTTTGTTCAGGTTCAATAAGGTTATGTGATCTTTTTAATGGGTTTTCATTACTTTCAGTATTATTTGTGTCTTTATTAGTGTATTCATGGTCTAATAAAATGGATTCGACTGCAATTTGGGTTTGCATAACCTCATCCATGAGGTTAGTCGTGGCCAGACCCTCCATCATGTCGGGTCTGGCCAGAACAGGTTAGTGTGGAACGATGTGTAGGCTATTTACTGTGTTTTAATTTTAAGATGTTAGAATAGTTTGATTTAAAATGCTATTAGTTATTGTAAAATACACAGATAAAAGAAGAAATCTACATATTTACCCAATAATTCACAAATAGTATTAAATATATTACAATACAACTTCAAAATTTATCAGCAGGACAACCACTTCTTCAGCAAAAAAAAAAACCGATCTGAACAAAGCCTTTAGATTCTTTATAAAAAGTTAATAAATAGGTGGTTAATTACATTGCATAGAAAAAATATATGTTATAATTACTATATAAACTTATAAGTCAAACTGCAATTTCTATAATTCATTCCATAAAATAACGAAACTAACCTGAGCTTTTTATAGTAACAAAATCAAACTGGACAAAAATAGATTATATTAGTTTTTAATATTCACCACAATGCTGTTTGACTAAAATTGATTTAAGAATGTTAATTTAATATTCTGTTAAAAAGAGCATAATGTTATCTATCAATGGCATGAGTATACATTTTAAAAAGGTGAAGATGTCTAAAACCTTTCAATCTGACTTATGGGCTTATATGAAATAATATCCATATTACGATTACAAATGAATATATACCTTTATCTTTATACATATATTTCTTGTGTGCGTTTTTATGGGGCTAAACTCCTAAACGGGTGGACCGATTTTTAATGAAACTTTTTGTGTATCTTTAGGTGGATCCGAGAATGGTTTTAGATTCACAATTCGGTGAAATTTAAATTGTTTTATATAATTAATTTTTTATTTATAAATAAATTGTTGTTGATCTTGGAATATTTTACATTGGACCCGCCAGACTGCGCTACGACACGTAATACAAAGTGAACTGTTACGTAACAGCTGTTAACACTTTCAGCTTAAATTCAACAAAGAGGCAGAAAAATGTGCTTACAATTAAATTGTAGAAAATATGATGTTATTATAAAGTGCTTGATCAGTAGTGTAATGCAGATTTCAAAGATGAAGTTTCACCAATTGTTCTATGTAAACATTATAACATTACAACACAGCCATATGTTTAATTAATTATAGTCTTGAAAGCATAGAGTAAGCATAAACATATAAAAATAACACCACTTCTTATTTCAATATATTCTGTACTCAATTTGGAGGATGAGGTTATCCAGATATAAAATTGGAAGTTTTAGTAAAATATACCATTAACAGAAATACGTAGTAAATATTAAGTGTGCAGCGATTGGTCAGTTACTTTTTTATTTATACCTTAAATAACCTAAGTAGCACACAAATCAAAAGGTTGTGTTCCTATGTGTGAATAACTATTGTTAACAGTTTAGATGATCAAGTTTTAAACTAATTGGATTTAATATAATTTGTTGTAATTTACATTTTTAATCTGCATTCAAAATTGGTCACATACGTTCAAATTAAGTAGCATACAAATCGCATGTGTGAATAACTATTGTTAATAGTATAAGAATTGGTTTTAAATTAAATTCTGTTGGCCAGCTCCGATACTATACTGTCATTTTAAATAACTGTAATGAAATTCGGTAGTTTAAATAGGCTAATCAGAAATATTGATAATTCTATTGTGATGGTGGCCGCTTATTATACTTCAGCTTTAAATAACTAATTTAAACTAAAAATCTAATTCGAATAGTCCATTTTAGTAGTTTAGATAGGCTATACAGAAATGTCAATAATTCGATTGTGATGGAGGCCACTTATTATACTTCAGCCCTATAGGGAACATGTACTTATTTATTATTTTAGATAGTCTACGTTGTTATACATTTTTAATCTAGAAGTTACTTAATTAAAATTACATATTCAATAAGTTAGTCATATTCATTGTATACTATTATACAGAATTTTATTTTTACAGTAAAATGCCACGTCTTCGTGGACAGGACAACGTCTGTCGGGTTTGCTAGTATATATACGTATATTTCTTGTGTTCGTGTGTATGTGACTGAACTCCTCCTATACGACTGAACCGATTTTGATGAAATTTTAGGTGTGTTTGCAATGGAATTCGAGAATGGTTTAGATTTTACAACAAATAATTCATATCTTAAAATAAAAAAGACTCTAAGCTTTCTTAAACGAAAAGTTTAAGACAAAAATGGTTTAGGTTTAGGTAATTAGTTTAAAGTATAACAAATGGTCATACTAATAATTTGTATAAAAATCAAAATTATTCAATATGTTTTAGTATGCCTGGTTAATAAGTGGGGGAGGTATAGTTGGTACAACCGGCGTGTGGAACTACTACTCCCCATCTCTGCTGTAGCCCTCTGGTAGAATTCGACATTATGTCGAGGAACTGAGCCTCATTATATGTGCCTTGCACCAGTCGCCCTGATTCTATAAATATTGTTGTATTTTGACGTCCTGTAAGCTCTGCGTATTGTACGTACATGTGCGATACCGTCAGATATTCTTCGGTAATCTAGGTATTGGGCACTCTCAATCGTCCTTAATCACCTGCAATAATAAACATTATCCTTGTAACTATGTTTATCCTTGTAGACCTTTTGCTCACAAGATTGGCTTTTATTTATACTAAAACACTTAGGCTATTCTTAAAATAGGTTTAAAATAGATTTTTTATCAATTTGTGCATAACATAATAGTTATGTTCAAAACTTTAAATTACAGCTAACTCCTTCATAATGGAGTACTTTGCATAAAAACGTCCGAATGATGACATATCTAACTGATAAAACAATTGCCCAATTAGTTAGATATTAATGGGTGTCCGGGTTGCCCCTATCTCCGCTATGTTAATTTTATTAATTTTAAGATACCTTTTCAAAATAACTATAAGAGATATCAAAATAATTTTTGTTTTGCCTTATTTATGAAGGTTTTAGCTATATTTTAAGCTAAGGAAATTTTGAAATCATTAAAAACAAATTTATAATGATTTTTTAAAAATATTTTCAGTTTTTTTTCTGAATATTTTATTTTTTTTTCTCAAAAACTAAAATTGATATTAAAAATTCCTTAGCTTAAATCATAGAGCTGTTTAAGCTGTACAAAATAAAAAAGAAATCATTAAGATATTTTAAACGGATCCCGAGAAGTGGTATTTTTTGTCTAAAAAAATACAACTTTCGGAAAACGACAGATAAAAATAGGTACGTAAAGTATACAATCAAAATGCTTACTTTAATGCATTCCTGCTCCATATGAGGGGTTGTCTGGATCTTCTTCCATCTCATACTGGTCTTCTAGTCTCTTTTTCAGCATTGACCTCTTTTGGCGGCACTTTATTTCAATTTCTTGATTCGCTTTGTCTGCTTTTTGAACCCGTAACTCATCAATGCGTTTCATTCGTTTTGCACAGTTTGCCCCCGGACGAATACCCAACCTATCAAGCACTTGGCATCTAACAATATTTCCCTCATTATAGGTACCTATAGCATCAAACACTCCTAACTCCAATGTATTTCTCAAGACAAATCTTGACTTAGGCAGACGAGTCCATATAACACTGTTCAATGATTCACTCGCATTTTGGGTACCGCCATGCAAACATTTCCGAAGTAATTCAGGGTTGGCCAAATTTTTAAATATAGGCTTAATTTTAGTCATAATCTATATTTAAAGATTAAACAAGGTATAAGTAGAGTGCAATATGCACTATAACAAAGGTGAAATACTCTAGCACGTTCAACAACCACGACACGAGAAAATAACAAGTACAAGGGTTATTTCAAAAATTCATGTCAAAAACTATCGCTCGGATTGAAATAATTTTTTTTACCGTGTTAAACAGAAAAAACAAATAATTATAAAAAAAAATAAAACTGAAAATCCATATTTTTGTCAATTTTGGTCACCTGACTCCCCTTTATAATGTAATCTAAATTAATCATTAAACATAGTTAAAGGCATCAAATTGTACTGAATTTTGTACATTTGCGAGATATCCTTGTCGTTTTAATTAGCCAGGTGGAAAAATTATTGAGTTATTGCCGACTATTCTTACCATGGAACTGCCAAACTCCAGGGTGAGGCCCCATTCTCTGGAGAAGCCGATTGTAGAAGCCTTCCAGCGCATTATTTGTGCGGTGGCACTGGCCGAACACGCTGAATGTTTCAGGTCCTATCATTCGCATCCAGGTGTTCTCCATGTACCTAGAAGATAAACACAATAATTTACCGTTAGAATATGAGATATTAACAACACGAATGAATCACAAATACCGTATTATTGCCTCGTCCTCACCTACTTTCTTGAGTAGACTTCCATCCTTAATCTAAGGACGATTTATAATGAGCTTACTTAGCTGTGTTAACAAATTTAAATCGTTGTTATAAAATGCAATGCACTTAATTTTTTATTTCTTCCATAAACCATATTTATAGCTTAAATAATATAGATAGGTCTCCTGTCATTTACACTGATATTTTATTTTAATCTATTAACACAAATGCTTAACTTACATCAACAGCGGTCTAAAACTCTATAGTAGGCCTTGTGTTATAAATAATGTCTTGTGATACGTAGCCCAGTCTGGATCCTGTCTGCAGGAAGAAGGCATAGCGCTATGAGCATGCACAATACCTTGCCAGCCTTGAGATTGCAAGCTATCAAGGGCCACAGTTGCAGAGTGGAATGCATGCGGAAAATTGCCTGCAAAAATTGGAACCGTAAATGATGTTAGCATTGTAATTTATATGTTGAGTAATTTACTTTATCAATTAGTATGTTACATCGTAATGTGTGCTGTACTTTATTTCAGAGATTAAACTATGATGATTTGGAGAAGTAATAGAAAAAATAAATCTAACCTGGGCGTAGTGGAAAAAGCATCCCACTATCCTTGCATGAGGCCAGACCAGGCGAGCGGCATTCCGGATAGCCGTCTCGAAGTCGGCCAAGACAATCTCCGGTTGCCACTGCTGCACTAACTGCATGAGATACTGGAGCACCCCCCGTACGCCTGCTGCGTTTTTCTGGTCATTATGACGAATGCTACAGGGAAGAGCTGAAAACACTATCGAGCCATTAGTAACGAGTCATTAAATGAAGATTTACCTTATGTAAGACATTTTTATATTTGGTATGTAACAACTAATTTCAGCTACTCACGTAGTTCAGGTACTCCGCGTGAACTGTTAGCAATTGGAGCCGTGTCCTCAGCTGCACCGGCAACACCTTAAATGTTACATCCATGTCGATGCGTCGAGAGTTGCTGAGCGCATGCTTCAGTCTGGCAGACAGATAAACTGCTCCACTACACCCTTGTTTACCGCCAGGCATAATTAAACCCATAAAAAAGGGTAAGGCTTCGCCATCTTCAAGAATACTCCGCCCCAACTCCGACCATTGCAGTTGCTGAAGGATCTCTGCAAATATTTGCAGTTAATTTAGGCACTGGTGGAAAGTTCTGACTTCAGTGACGGTACAAAGAACATCTGACCTGAGGGAAACCGATCCTTACTGCAACGCGGGGAAATCTATAAAAGTTACACCATGCAATAAGAAAGCAGAATAATCAGCAGAGTTTTAATTAATTAAAATGATATACTTTATATTAGGTAATCATAGTGTACGTTTACTAGTCAAATTACGGAACGGGTCTTCGCCAAACACTCAGCCAATTTTTGTAAATAATGACCATAATCACTGTTTATATAGTTGGTACTCAATAGGCCGATAAGCAGCCCTTCACGAAATGCACACTTCACAGTGGTCTGAGAATGGAAAAAAACCACCATTTTCTTAGTTACATAAAATGTTTAATATTCTATATTTTTATGTAACGGATGTACAAAGAAAAAACTGCAATTGTTTTAATTGCAAAGATCTAGGTTTGAGATTTGTTACAAACTTGTAAAGTCAGACATGTCGGAAGTACTGAAAATGTGAATTTCACGCGCCTACTTAGAACATTACTACCTTCGATTGTTATTGAAATTGAAATAGAACATTGTTTTAAAATTACATAACATAACACATAAAATGACTTTGATTTTTAACACGGCACAGTTATATTTGTGATATTTTTTATATAAGTGAAATTTAATTTAGTCTAATATAATATTCAACAATGTACTCGTAATAGCAATAACACATTTTCAACAACTTTTGCTTTGCGTTTTATCTAGTATGCTCTTAATAAATATAATAACAAAATGAGCTTACCTGTTTTCCGTTAAAAATATTAACTTAGCGCAGTATTTGTAAAATGTAGAAACTTTAATTTTCAGGATATATCTTAACTTTATGTATTTATATAAAGATTTTTTACTTTAAACCGCAATTCACTTTCTTTACCCAGATTAAAATATTTACAGTACAATAAATAATGATTAGCTTTTTCAAACTGTTATGTTCATATTGTGGAATTTTTTAACTATTTGTGAGTGGTTCTACCCCCAGAGGTAGAACGAATTAAAAAAGCACATAATTAAAGAAGTATATATACTATTTGATGTATGCAAATATATTTTGTGGTATTTGTTTAAGTTAATATATAGTTAACTGTTAAATGAAACCTAATCTGAACATTAAATTAAAACAAATATTTACATAAATTATTTGGGTTTCATGACTGACAATTGCTCCTATGTTCAAACTAAGTAAATAAAATAGATCCAATTGAGTTGTACGAAAAGCTTACTTACTGTAAGCATTTCTCTTGGTGATAGCCTTCTGTCAGTAGCAGCCCGTCGCTTCAGCTCAGCTTCTAATTGAAGGACTTCTATCGCAACATCAGGCGGGTGGTTGTGAGGCCCGTGCCGTACTTCTTCGTCTTGCCCCAAGCGGAAAGACGCACGACTGGTGCAGCCGTTAATTTTACACTTTACGTATTGCACTCCGTTCCTTATTCTAACGTTTGCAAACAGGTATCCATTCTTAACAAATAAATTACCACGTTCCCCTTCAATTTCCATTAAAATTATATATACTCTAATGGGATAGCCACAACACAAAACGAACCTCCTCACACGGACAACAGCAGACGAATGAGTAGAGAAATGGAACTCAGGTTAAGTTATATCACTTTGCAATGGTACGCGGCAAGGTACGAAGGATCAAAGTATAAGATCAATATTTGCGATAATATCCATCAATATACTCATGCATGATTATGTATCGTTTATATTATCTAGGTATATTATAATATACAATACTAGTCAAAAATATATAAATTTAAAAACATTTTTGCAACACAAGCTTAATAAAAAGTGGTTCACGGTGTCCTAGTGGTTGATTCTGTTATTATTCTGATAGCTTTCTTTTGCAGGATAAGATTTCATTAATTTTAGCGCTATTACCACATTATATTAGGCCATACCTTGTTATTGATTGAAAATAGGCATAGTATGCAGATTTAACATAGTTTTCAGTAACACAATTTATAAGACGTCTAAGTAAGAAAAATACTGTAACAAAATATTCCTAGAATTTTACTATGATATTAGGTGCTATGAGAATCATACTTATTAGGTGCTGTGAAAACCCCACGTATAAAACGTGTCAATTCCTTGATTTACAGCAAGAACGCTACAAAACAAAGTTCCTATTGTAAATTGGGCTATTATACGCCTTGCTGTGGTAGTCGTCGTTGTGGAATTCTTTGTTAATAGGACTTAGCCCTGTAATACCGCAGAATAAGCGTAAGGTTAAATTAGTTCCCGGTCCACAAAAATTGTACCCCATACTAAAATAAATTTATTGGGTAACGGGTCAATTCCACGTAGCGGCTTGGACTACAGCTCATGGCGCTACAGCAATTTTTTTGTTTTCAGTTGTGCTAGCGCTGTGAGCACTCGCCCAATTCTGTGGCGCTATGAGTTATAAAATATGAGCTTTGGTGCTGTTAGCATGGATCCGGTTATTTATTCGGCTGCATTGGTGCTCTTATCGATATGCCGTTTGTGTATGTGGTGTGTGCCAATCTGAACTTGGGAGTATCGCATAGCGTCACAACCTCCTATTGGTTCAAATATATTAATAACAACCTTGGAGGGCACTAGATGGAGGGGAAATATATTGTTTCACAAAAGTGTTTATGTGAGTGGCTAAACGAAGAATCGTGTCGTGGCCTTTTCTTCGTTTCACTTGTTACCTAGTAAAATCCAGCATCCGTTATGTTGTTATGTGAAATGTATTGGTCCTATTGGCCATTCCCAGATTTGATCATTACAGAGAGTTTGTAAGAGCTGTAAACGATAAATTTCACATGTTATTTATTTATCTCGTTTACGAATAATAGTACCATTAGATTACATGAGTTAATTTATAGCAATATATTTCGACAGTATAAAATGAAAAGCAAGTCAATGTAATACATATCTTTATTCTTTATTTATTTTACATTATTTCTTCTAGATTTACAAATATACAAAGACCTAAAATTTTAATAATGGAGCCTGTAGCCTTGACGACAAGTACACTACAGCTTGTTATTTACCTTGTTTACCTGGGCCGATTTCACCTCTGAAAAAAATGGTTGTCCTACGCCATATTCGGATAGAGTGCGGCCTAGTTCTTCCCATCGCGGGGTTTGCAGTATGTTGCTTAAATCCAGCAATGATTTTGGTATGGGATGATATCTTTGCCGTGAACACCGAGCTAGGATTGCCCTGACCTGCGGGATCTGATCAACACAGCAGGATACCTATAGGAAAATTAAAATAATATAATGATTACGGGCGAGTTTTTTAGATTTCTTAGGCGATGTTTTCTGTTATTTTTTTGACTAATAATGAGCGTTCTTGCATTAAAAATATGTTCAATCTACTTTTTGACCGTATGTTTATAATTCTTTTGATTTGGTAACATCACTCCAAAAAGTTTTTTAGTACATTCTCCCTTAAAAACTATAAATTTATATAGTTCTAAACCTTTAAATAGCTGCCATCGTAAAACGTTAAGAGCTATCAAAAATCAGTAATAAAAATGTTTCTTGAAGTGTCAATTCTGATTTATGTTCTAAAATACCCAAGATTACGATCTTATTTGAGCAATGCTGTATAAGTATTTTCATTTTGGGTATATTGTCACGTACTGCCCCTCCAAGATAGTTGCAACTTTGACTCATCCTTTTGAAGTCTTCTAAGCTTAGCTGGGGGACGGCTCTGCTTGGCGTGTGAGGGAGGGTAGTCTTACGAATAATGCTCACTTTAACAAATAACTTACTTTATTATTCAAATTCAAACCTTTTTTTCGAGACTAACAATTTGTTTACAATGCAGTTATTTTTTATCCCCTCTGATCGAAGCTATTTGAGAGAAAATCTATGAAAAACACATTAAACGCATACTACAACTATTAATTAAAACTACAAACCTGGAGATGAAATTAATTCATTTTCAAAATTAAATTACAAATATATTGTATCAATTATAAATTGATAAACAACTTGATAAGCAACTAAAGCGAACATTTTATATATATATTTATTTATTAACCCTGTAAAACACATATTTTTACAATTTGCTGTATTATATTTCCGTAGAAGAATGCCCAAGGAAATAAGGCATGAACATCTGAGAAATATATAAAGAAAAACATTGATTTTCAAATTAAAAATTGTTTAGAGCTTTCGGCCATCTTGAATTATATCATGACTATATTGAGTATTATTATAAACACTCATACATACTTATGTGTAATGTATATTCTTCAATGTGATAATTGAATAAAAAAAATTTTACAAAAACTGAACATCACAGAAAAACACAAATTTTCATAACCATAACTATCAAATCAAATAAACAAGATAAATAATTATTCTCATCAATATATAAGTGTTTGTAAATTAAATCAATTAAACATATAAATACCTAAATGTGGACTTAACCATACTATCATACCATACCAAGCAAGTTTACGTATAATTTACAGAGCTTCCTTTAAAACGGAAAATATTATCCACATTGAGGGATATATTTGTTTTTCTGTGAAAGCAGTTGGAATTAAAAATAAAATAGAATGTTAAATCTAGCACTGGCCGTAGCACCGTCACCGCCCGCCACGACACCGCACCTTACCGGCTCGTCAGCTCTGGTCCACCTTCTCCGCGACGCGATCCCCGTCTTCCCCGACCGTTGCTGTTATGCACCGTCTCGGCTGTCGACCATTACCTGACCCCGACTGCCACAGTCTGTCTTTTCCCTGAAGTGCTCCACAATCACCCCCCCCCTCTACTTCAGATGGCGGGAGATGGGCCCCGTTGTCACAATATTATGATAGAGATATGAGGAAGAAAACTTGAATAATTATATTTATAATGAAAATCCTGAAGATTTAGACTGGATATGGTAAAAAATTGACCTGTTTACTGGATTAAATGTATTCAGATTTCAATGTAGCAGAGTTGTTAATATAGTATTTAAAATTATAGAAATTTCATAGTTACGTGTTTTAACATAATAAACTATAAGAGTTTCACAATTTATTTTATAAATTCTTTAACTTACAACAACTAATTCTCTTGGCCATTAACGGTACTAGTTGTGAGTAGTCGTCGTCAAGTACTTTCAAACTTTATTATTTAATAATTAAGGAACAGATTATTTATATGTATTTGCGTAAACTATGTAATTAATAGTAAAAAAATGACCAGAAGGATGTATTGGAACGAAGATGGAAAATATAATCATTGTAATAGATTTAATTCATGGAAAAATATCTTTTTTAATCTTTAATATATTTTTATCAACATTTCCTGTAGACTAACGGTATTAAAAACCTTCTGAGACGCCAGTCTTCTTTCATGCGAAGTCCGTTGTTTAAATTCTGCCTTCAACTGCAGAACCTGTATCTGCACCTCGTCTGGCGGATGTTTGTGAGGACTGGGACGAATCTCCGCAGCCGCCTCCTCGCGGAATGTTGCGGTGCTCCCACAACACTCGATTCTATACTGGACGTACCTTGTTCCGTTTCGAAATAGCTTCTTACGGTAACGGTAGCCGTCCTTGTGGTTAATTAGAAAACGTTCCCCTTGCGCAACCTCTATCTGCACCTCGTCCGGCAGATGGTTGTGAGGACTGGGTCGAATCTCCGCAGCCGCCTCCTCGAGGAATGTCGCGGCGCTCCCACAACCCTCGATTCTATACTGGACGTACCTTGTTCCGTTCCGAAATAGCTTGTTACGATAAAGGTAGCCATCCTTTTGGTTAATTAGAAAACGTTCCCCTGGCACAAACTCCATCGCACATCACAACACGAAAAATGTAGACTGTTTAAAACACGGTGATTCTGGTAAGATGGACTAGCAGGGAATGAGATATAAAAATGCATTTCTGATGACAGTCTCAAAACCTTAACTCCGGCTCCCACTGCGGCACCAGCTGTTAGGTACTGGAGCATTCCCTCGTGTGCAACCTGGATTTTCTTCGCAATGATAACAAACGCAACTGGGAAGATCTAGAACACGAATAGTGATTAATAATGCTTATTATTATGTTAAACATAATGCTCACATCCACTGTTACTATACAAACTATCGGTGACGATTGCAGATGAAAGGGTTCCGGGGAATAAACATGTTTAGTCCATTTAATAACAATTTTTACAGGTTAGCAAAATAAACTTTACCAACTTTTTCATAAATGTTATGGATCGAAATCTAGTATTTATGCTCAAGTAACAGTTCTTTTACTAAGTTATTATTGTACTTTACATCAATAAAACCTATATTCTGTAGCTCAACAAATAATTTACAAATCTTAATTGCAGGACCTAACATGTATTTCCCCCAAACATTGATGGACTGAACATGTTTTACCCCTGAGATTTCATGGTATGTAAATGAAGAACCATAATTATTATTCTTACATACCTTTTTTATTTAATTGTGAAACACACATAAATAGCCTAAACCTATGACAAGGACATATCACTGTCACTCTACATAATTATGTCTTTTATTCGATCACGTGGAAGTTCATTGAAGAATTCTAAATTTTTGGGGTTTTTACAAAAGTTCTTTAAACGTTGTAGATCTTGGTATTTGGCTTATATTGATAAGAAATATTGATAAGACCTGTAAAAAAATAAATCCTATTATCCGAAGCAAATATTTAATATGTCGTCAATTGTTAAATTTATCATCAATTGCGGTTTTTGTAAGATCCACATACATTTACTTTGACTTAGTAATTTAATAAGTTTGAAGTTAAACTAAAAAATATATTTATACTACAACACAAAAATATAAATTAACGTTTTTATGGCAAAATACTGAAAATAGTGATTAAAAATATTTGTTATTATATTAAACATAATGCTCATATCCACTGTTACGATACAAACTATCAGTGACGATTGCAGATAATGTTGTAATCGACGAGACGGGACTTTTGAAAAAAGAATCAGAAGACTAGTTGGCCGCAAGAATCTGATTTAATTTAATCTCACAATTATTAAAATACTATTTACATTCCCTAGACTGTAATTTTAAAATATATTAAACACTCGTCAGCGAAACAGTAGGTTAAGAATTTAAGATTTTAGAGGGAAGGGCAAACACGGAGCGACGCATTACGTTCTAGTACCGGCGATCAACTCACTCCACACACATACCTTTTCGCTACAGATTTTGTTAAAATGGCGGACGAGACTCTGTACGGTGGTGCTTCCAAACGATCTACTTGGGCGTAACAGAGTCTAGAAACGATACAGCTTGGCCAGACACAGGCTGGAGTCAGCAGAATCAGCAAATTCCTCAGCCAGCTGCAGCTAGAGCTGCCACGGGTATTGGGCTACTTCCGCTTAACAACTCAGTTGAGATCAACTAGAACATTCCGAGCAATTATTACTTGGACTTATATTTTACTAAATAAAATATATAATAATCACTGTTCCTTATTTCCTTTTAATAATTTAGGTGACGGTAGATGTAAGGAACAATGAAGAATCGTTGGTTGGTAATTCTTTTTTGTTTCATCATTTAAGTCATTTTATTTAATTTAAAACGTCAGCACAGATAAGATGCAACATGCAAGTTGCTACAAACCTAAATAACGTCATAAGATTAAAAAGCAATAACAATGATAATAAATTAAATAAATAACAATACATAATTTAGACGGTAACAATAACGATATAAACTTTGAAAGGCCTAATAACTAACAATACTAAAAAACTACAATTAAAATACTAACAAACTACGTCACATGCAAGTGCAGATAAAAAAGTACATGCGAATTAAAAAGTTTAAAATCTACTTAAAAACTAAGGGCCAAGGACGGCTCCCCGCTCTATGGGCTATACTGTCGCACACCCGTCGGCTCCAGCGGGATGGCAGTGGAGACACACTTACGGGAGAGGGCCATGCCATATTGACGGGAGACACCTAGTCGGGGTAGGGTCCCCCAATTGGCTTTGTCCCACGCGCCCAGAGAGCCGACTACAAAGGCATCCACGGTGACATGGAAGCCGCCGGCTCGGAGAGTCTGGGCGAGGGGATCGTAAGTGGCATACTTCCTCTCCCGTGCCTCGACAATAGACTGCCATCCATCCTCGTAAGTTTAATTGATTTCCGGTCACGGTCGATGACCACCAAGTCAGGCCGGAGGCGAGCCAAGTTGTCTGGGACATTACGTTCAGGCAGCAGCTGGTCGAGAGGTACACGCTGGTTCTGGCGCACCTCAACTCCCGGCGATGGTCGGATGGATGCCGCAAGGAGACCAAGGACGGCGTTATGACGTTTCGTGACCACGACCATGGACGGAAGACAGTGACAAAGCACATGGGCCGTGGTCTCGTCACGACGACCACATCGGCGGCAGCGCCGGTCCCCAGCACCCCAGCGCCTGCATCCATTCAAGGGGAGAACGTAGAGGCGCGCCCTATGCACAAATCGCCAGTCAGCGAACCTCGTGTGGCGACCTTCATACAAGAAGTGATTCGAAGTGGGGCACGCAGCGGTAACTCTCATCACTCTACCCTGGTCCGGCTTAACAGACAATGCAGACCGATAAGATAACTGCATAGCCGACCGCAGGCAGGATGACACTCTGGACCGGGAGCCCCTGTCCACAATGGAGGTGGATCTTTCACCCGGGACAGTCAGTTGGAAGGAATCCCTCTCCCCGCACTATCCCCAACGGAGGTCAGGGAGCCGCTTGGAGAGGCGATTCCGGGCAGCCCGGGCCAGAGAAAAGGTGGTCGCTACATTAGAGTTACCAGCGACCTCCCCATTCAAATATGCCACAAGGTACTCTTTGTCTGCTCTAGCAGCAGACCGCTGACCGGCCGACACAGCGAGACCCTCGAGAGCAAGGTGTGCGACTTTAGGGTCTGAGCAAGTCAGTAGGCGGAAGGCGTGGGTTACAGCAGCAAGGTCTGATAGGTCGGTGATAGGCCAGCTCCCCCCAGGAGGGTGGGAGTGCGAACAACTCAGCACTCGCTTTAGCAGGGACGTTTAAAGTCCACTTACATCCCGCTTTGACAATGTTGTCCAGCCCACGCAAGCACGTCTTCCTGATCCTCGCGGTATTAAGGTTAAAGATCAATTGCGGGATCAGGAACATGCGCAGGGCGTGGAGCTTTTGCCAGGGCGCAAGCAGACTCCCAAAGATGGCAGCAGCCTCACCTTCAAGCCTTGCAATGGTGTCCACAGGAGTTTGATCAAATCTCATGCCAGTGGGCACCCAAGGTGTTGGTATGGCTCGCCTGCACCCAGGACCCTAAGTGGGGAGCCGTAAATGGCAAACGCTGTCGGCCTCACCTCACGCCGCGCCACATGGAGTGTGGCACACTTCTCCGGTTTAAACTTGAGGCCGACCCACGAGGCCGCCGGAACTACGGCCTCAAACAGTGCCCTAAGCGATGCTTCAGACCTGGCAACCAAGGCCAGGTCATCCGCGTATGCCAGGACACTGACACGCGTGCCATGTAGGTCGGCCCCATGATCATCCTCAAACTACAATATAAATACTTTAGTTTTTCACTGGACAACAATAATGTTGACCTCGCAGTGTCAATTGGGTAAGGGATTTCCTAATGGACCGTCACACACTCCTCACCCTTAGACCAAGCCGTCCTCAGCATGAGGGTAACATAAAATGGTAAGTCCAATGTTCAACTAGGTTTTCCCTTGTCTTTAAATTGACTCAGGAATTTGTTTCAGCTAATCTCAACTGTTATTTAGATACTGAAATAGAAACAAATGTTGGATGTCCTTATCCTCAACTCTCTTTCAAAATTAATGGGCCGTCACACACCTCTCACCCGTAGACCATGCTGTCCTAAGCTTGAGGTAACATAAAACGGTAAAGTCCAATGTTCAACAGGTCTCCCTTGTCTTTATTTTGATTCAGGAATTTTGTTTCTGCTAATCTCAACTGGTATTTAGATATTGAAATAGAAAAAATGTTGGATGTCCTTATCGACTCTCTTTCAAAAATTAAATTTGTACCAATATAACTTGATAAAAAATCAATGAAAACTTGCAAACATACGTTACTTGGGTGTGCCCCTCCCTTCACAGAAAGTCAATAAAACAATAGCTTCATTAATTTAAAAATAAACTTCAAAATTCAAGGTCGACTAACATACTCAACAATAACAAATGAAATACAATTTAACATAAATAATGAAAGTAACATGGTTGTTGAATAGTGGCCTCTATCATTAACACGCTCAGAACAAGAAATAACACTAAGGCAACCAAACATGTTTTAAACAACAACCCTTAGTGAGCCCAACAACTATTTGCGGGATTATGGAGGAGGAGATCGTTAATTTTAGTTTCCTACTATTACACTATTACTATTATTCAATTATTACCAAAAAGGTATTTAAGTGTGTCGATTAGGAGTCCTAATTGCTGTGTGCTTATCATGTATTAATAATTTAATTGTTTATTTTCTTCAGGCATCCACAGTCCTGTATTGGGAAGCGATAGGAATGGGTATAAGGGGGGGGGGAGAGGAATGCCGGCTTTACCTTTCTGTGGACAACAGATATCACTCATTGGATATTGATCGTAATATTAATTTATGGAAAATT
>NW_025777450.1:0-30574 GCF_021130785.1 Homalodisca vitripennis | reverse complement strand
CGCATATTGAGTAGGTTAGAAAATGTTATAACCAATCAGCTGATACTATGAGTTTAGTTTAGGTAAATGTTATAACCAATCCGCTGATACTTGAGTTATACTTAGTGAATGTTATATTCAATCAGTTAGATATTGAGTAGGTTTTAGAAAATGTTATAAACCAATCAGCTGATACTGAAGTTAATTAAGGTTAATGTTATAACGCAAATCAGCTGATAGTGAGTTACTTAGTGGAAAACTTACATTAAAAACATAAAACCAAAACTTAAATACTTGGTTTTACGTTTTTAATGTAAAGAATTTAACAGTAAGTAACCAAATATAACTCCATCCTACAGGCATAGATTTAGTGAATGTTATAATTCCAATCAGCTGATAATGAGTTAATTAAGGTAATGTTTATGAACCAATCAGCTTGAACTTGAGTTACTTAGTGGATAACTTACATTAAAAACATAAAACCCTGAATAACTTAAAATATTGGTTTTACGTTTTTAATAGGTAAGTTTAACAGTAAGTAACCAATATAAGCTTACCATCTACAGCATAGTTAGTGAATGTTATAATCAATCAGCTGATATTAAGTTGGTTAGTGGATGTTATAACCAATCACCTGATATTAAGTTGGTTAGTGGATGTTTATAACCAATCAGCTGATTTTAAGTTGGTTATTGAATGTTATAATCAATCAGCTGATACTGAGTTAGTTAGTGAATGCTATAACTAATCATGCTGATATTAGGTTGGTTATTGAATGTCATAATCAATCAGCTGGTATTAAGTTTAGTTAGTGAATGTTACAACCAATTCAGCTGATACCGAGTTGGTTTAGTGAATGCTACAACCAATCAGCTGATACTGAGTTGGTTAGTGAATGTTATAACCAATCAGCTGATATTAAGTTGGTTAGTGAATGTCATAATCAATCAGCTGGTATTAAGTTTAGTTAGTGAATGTTACAACCAATCAGCTGATACCGAGTTGGTTAGTGAAACTGTTATAACCAATCAGCTGATATTAAGTTGGTTAGTGAATGTTATAATCAATCAGCTGATACTGAGTTGGTTAGTGAATGTTTACAACCAATCAGCTGATACCGAGTTGGTTAGTGAATGTTACAACCAATCAGCTGATATTAAGTTGGTTAGTGAATGTCATAATCAATCAGCTGGTATTAAGTTTAGTTAGTGAATGTTACAACCAATCAAGCTGATACCGAGTTGGTTAGTGAATGTTATAACCAATCAGCTGATAATAAGTTGGTTAGTGAATGTTATAATCAATCAGCTGATACTGAGTTGCTGTAGATGGAGCTTATATTGGTCACTGTTAAATTACATTAAAAACATAAAACCCAATATTTAATACAAATTTTTTTGTTTTGTGAGGCCTTTCGATATCCAAGATATCTTCTTCAGACACATCACAAAATAAATACAAAAGTAAATTTGATTATTAATAATAGTTAACATATGTGATTTAATATTAATTTGTCTTGTGTGGCGTATTGATTGAGAAGATATCTTGGATATCGAAAGGCCTCACAAAAACAATAAAATGTATTAAATATTGGTTTTTATGTTTTTAATGTAATTTAACAGTGACCAATATAAGCTCCATCTACAGCATTTCAACATGACCCTCAAGTCTGCAGAGCTTAACAAACTTCACAAATTGAAACAAAAAGTAAGATTAATTGATTATGATATTCGTTTTTTGAAAAATTGTAAACGTAACAAAGTATTTCCTAAATTTATCAAAATAAACATACCTATTAAAAACACGACAACTAATAAGGTTCTTCATGATGCAAAATTGAATTGGCTTAGTTTGGAAATAAAAAATATGTATTCAAAACAGGCTTCTTTGGAATTAGAAGCTATGGAACAGCATTTGAAAATTACCAAGAAATTGTCACCAGTGTATTATGACATATTTGAAGAACGATACCAAAAACTACTTCGGAGTATTGAGTTTAAATGTAATAGAAAAATGAAAACACTTGAAAAGAAGTTTGATAATTTAATAAAGAATCAAATTAAACCTGAAAATAATAAAAATGTATTCCCAAATCAGCGCTTAGTTAAAAATTTATCTTCTACATCATTTTCAGACAATGAAATATCTCTTTTGAATAAGTGCGCGAAGTTTAAACTTCAACTTCGTGATTCAAAAGACAATGAGTCATTAGTAATTGATATTAAAACAAACATTCAAAATTTAAACTCAAATCAAAAAACATTAAATTAGATCTGATGTTTACTCAGCTATAACTAATAGCTTAAATAGTTCAAAAAAAAACTTATATTCCAAAACGAAGATAAAAAAAATAAAGACGCATTAACACAAGTTACAAAATAAAAATGTATTTTATTGAAAATCAGACAAAGGAAATTCAATAGTAATCTTGAATCAAGATGATTATTATGAAAGAGTAAACAGTATGTTAAGTAAAGGACCATACAAACTTTCAACAAAAAATCCACTTACAAAAATTTACCCATTTCAACTTCAGAGTCTATGAGACAATGTAAAATAGTAATCAATAGTGAAATATATAGAAAGCTTATAATATCAAACCCCATTCTAACCTCGATTATACTGTTTACCGAAAGTTCACAAACCTGGAAAGGAAATGAGACCTATAGTGTCATCAATAAATTCTCCAACATATTTACTGTCTAAATGGTTGCAAACCAGACTTAAAGAGCTACCACAATTTCCTTCATTAGCAATAAAACACCGATATGAATTTTTTAAAATTGTTATGTTAAAAAATATTGAAATTGAAGATGATGAGTACTTAGTATCTTTTGATGTTACTTCTCTATATCCTAACGTACCTATGAACACTACGATTATCTTAATACAAGATTGGCTTCAGTCTATACATTTATCAAGCAAAGAAGTTGAAGAGTTCATGCTTCTAATTAATCTATGTATGAATCAAAATTGTTTTTCAATTCAAAAACTTATTTTATTTTTCAAAACTAATGGAACAGCAATGGGAAATCCTTTGTCATGCTTCATTGCAAATATTTTCATGAGTCACTTTGAAGTTTTAGTGAAAGAAATCTCTACCATACTTTCCAAGAATTTGGATTCGATATGTTGATGATATATTTGCAGTGTTCAACAAAAATGAAAACCTCAATAACTTTATAAATCACCTAAATTCATTTTACTCCAGCATTAAATTCACTCATGGAAATTTAATCCAACAACTCACTTCATTTTTAGATATTTTAGTAATAAAAAAACACAATTTCAAAGCGATTAGAATTCGATATATATCGTAAACCAACACACACTGATCGTTTTATAACAAATGACTCAAACCATCCACCAACACAAAAAACGAGCAGTCTTCCATTCATTGATATAATAGATTAATTAAAACACTCCTCTATCACAAGAAAAATTCAAAAAAGAACTTCAGTATATAAAAGATGTTGCCGTTTTAATGGATATAAAACAGATTTAGTCGAACATATATTTAAAAAAGCAAAAAAGAAACATGACAAAAAGTCAAAGACAACACTTTTACCTATTAAAGATACAAACACAAATTGGGATAAGCACTACAATGGACAAATATATCTAAAGATGTACAAAAATCAGTCAAAAAACATACAAATAAAAACGTCACATATAAAACGACAAGTCAATTGAAGAAATAAATTGAAAAAAATCCAAAAGATGAAGAAAATTATTAATAAATCAGGTATATACCAAATTAAATGTGATGACTGCAACAAAAAATACATTGGACAAACAAGAAGAAAAATTCATACACGATATAAAGAACATTTGCTCCCGACATTAAATTCAACAGAAAAGAAAAATCTGCCGTCGCACACCACTGCATCAATACTTGGACACACTATATCACAGAAAAACTTAAAACTATTAAAACATGTTTAACACTCCAAGTATTTAAATGCATGGGAGTCATATTACATAAATCAAAACAAATACAGATGATCTACTAAATCAAGAAGATGGACCAATTCAAAATTCAATATTACTTAAAACGAAGATTACAAAAATAACATTCAAAATTTATATAGTATAATACCAGTAATAATTTAATTATATTTTACAACACTACGCCACACAAGACAAATTAATATTAAATCACATATGTTAACTATTATTAATAATCAAATTTAATTTTGTATTTATTTTGTGATGTGTCTGAAGAAGATATCTTGGATATCGAAAGGCCTCACAAAACAATAAAAATGTATTAAATAATTGGTTTTAATTTTTTTAATGTAATTTGATACTGAGTTGGTTAGTGAATGTTATAACCAATCAGCTGATATATTAAGGTTGGTTTATTGAATAGTTATAATCAATCAGCTGATACTGAGTTGGTTTATTGGAATGGAAATAACTCCATGGGCAACTCTCGTGTTTCAGCATCAACTGTAGATGTTTTTTTTTGCTTATTGGATTAATTTCACATTTTATAGTTAGGGATTACGTATCGATGCAACTGTTAACTTAGACTTAAGGACTCCTAAAACACTAGTGTTCTATAGAAAACGACATTCATTATGTAAATATTTCCACCACGAACAGGTGCAGTTAACACAATGCACGTGATCTTACATCGCTCAGGTGCAGAACCCGCAGTTTAAGGTGTTAAGCGAGAGGAATGTTTCAACAAAAATTAACGACGCGTTTAGCGCCCCGGTTCAGTTTTGTTTACGAATACGGAGAACAATGGAGTAATAAAAAGCTCGATAGCAGTTTGCCGAGATCCGATAATGGACTCACGTACATATCGCAGGTGTCTCTGGTGGGTAATCTACATCAGCATAGGAACACATGTAGATAAACCGAACGGAAGCGGCGAAAAAGCCGATCGGTTGGATGGTGAATATTGAAGAACAATAGACTGTAAAAATCTGGCTAGCAGTTTGCACCGAGTCAATAAATAGAGTTGGGTTGTTATCTCCGCAGCCCGACTCTGATAAGGGGATAGCGAGTTTGGCATTCATATCGCAGGTGTCTCTCTCTGGTGGATATCTACATCAGCATAGGAGTGGACACGTGTAGATAAACCAAACGGAAACGGCAAAAAGTCGATCGGTTTGATGGTGAATATTGAGGAACAATGGACTGTAAAATCTGGCTAGCAGTTTGCACCGAGTCAATAATAGAGTTGGGCTGTTATCTCGCAGCCGACTCTGATAAGGGGATAGCGAGTTAGGCATGAACGCACGTTTCTGGCCAGCCTCTGGTGTGCCATTCTCTCGCAAGTGGAGTAGCCAGAATAGTCCGAGTGTGTGTTTCAAAACCTGCCATTTCATCTTGGATAACGGTTCAAGATCTTCTTTCTTGAATGTATTCAAGACACATGGTATTCAGTAAAAATTTGAACAATTCCCAAAAATAGACTGATTGGTTTGATTATCACGAAACATTTATTACGAGTCCAATGTGTCTTATATAGTTTATTTATAATTGATCCCCATTAATTGATGTAGCGTTTAGCTCACCTGATACACTACCACTGTTTATTTTCGTACCATATCAGATAAAGCGACTGCCTTCTCCGAAAGAAAACTCCAATTCTAGTGGTAAACGGACTGTAGGTCCACGTCGTAAAACTGTCGAAGTAATTTCTTACCTGCTTCTGGAGGGGTGGACAGTGGGTCCCAGGCGGGGAGCGTGGACCCACTGTCCGACTCACGGGGTTTCTTTTGACAAGGGTTGACAAGGGATCGCCGTTACTCACTCTACTGCCCTTGAAACGGATGTTTCTAGATCTATATATATCTGCTTAAATATTATTCAGTAGACTACTACCTTTTTACTAGTTCTTTCTGACTTGCTACATAAGAAGACCACCTACAGAAAGAGTTGAAACAAAAAGCTAATTGCATAAATGAAAGTCGGGTTTTATTTTCTTAAGTGTATTGTTTAGTAATACACCATTTATAACTTAAGAACTGCTGTAACGATTATAATGGTGTTTGCTTTGTGGATTCGTTTTCACCCCGCTATCAAAACAACTATTAAAGTATCGTAATTAGCACGGAAAAATCAGGTAATTAGAACAAGAATTTTATATAATACGAGTCTGTTAACTTTAGTTAACAGTTTTGTTTGAACTGTTCTGTTTAAACATTATTTTGTGATAGCACAATCATATGTGTAATTATTTTACCACTATTTTCAATTTATTTATATTTGATGTTGAAAAGCATATAATTAGCTTGGTAGTAACGACTACTTATTTAACCATTTCTGCAACCACTGTTGAAACACATAGTAAGAAACATATTCAGATAAGAAAATTAAAAGTATTGGTAAAAATCTACATTTTAATTAAATACACTGTAGCAAATATTGAGTATGCAGTGTTTGGTGAGTACTGTAAAGCTGATATCAAAGAAGCATTTAATAGGTTATAACTTTGTAAATTTACAGTTTAACTTAAAATAGATGTATAATATTTACTGTAGGGCTATCATATAAATGTCTAGCGCTAAACAATAATAAAATACACAAGGATACAATAAACTTCATTTTTAATAACATTTCTGTTTGAAACATATTATTTTATTGTTAATCGTCCTCTTATTAAAAAATTTTACTATGTATATAAATACATATATGAGTAATACACGTTGTTTTAATTTTATCACCTACCTGGACTTTGGGGAATAGTCCCACTTATTCAATTTGCATAAGTTATTATTTTCTTCAATAACAGTGTTCCGTCGGTAAAGTAATTTTCTTCCAGAAATATATTAAATTTGTAAGACGAAAACTTACATTTTAGGTTAATCTAGTGTTACTATTCAATTCAACATTTGTTTGTAAATTGTTAATTAATCATGTGTTGGTAATTCAAAAATAAAAATGTTTAATATGAGATCATAATTAGTTTTCATAACCTATTGTAAAATTGTCCATACTGCAAGCATGTTTTTAATAAACATAAAGTTCGTTGTTAGTACAAATAATCAAAAAATTCCCCTAATTGAGCTATACATCTTTTAAAACGTTTAATTTTTAATATATCTTACCACCTGATATACATGTACTATATACTCGTATATACTCGCATTCTTTTGTGTGTAAGCTAATATGTCTCTGTAGACAGTTTCATTTAATTTTTGGTTTATAGGCCAAGGACCACTATTTAAGGTAATACAATATTTTGTCTATGTATATGTATATATTTTTAAAGTAATTTTCATACAATTATAGATGTGATATCTTAAATATTATCTAAAATGTTGTTTTAATTAATAACAGTAATAATAAAAACAATCAACTATCCATTTCAATTAAACGTGTACTATGAGTGGACGTGTCTACTCGCATATACCAGTATTATACTAACGATGGGCCAAGATAAGGAATAATTAATACAAACTTACTGCAGATGTTTATCGTTCATTAGGATATTGCCGAATTACACAGATAGTGATGTGTGGAATTTGTTCAATTATAATCCCAATTAGCAATCCATACCTTGAGTTTTTGGTTTGAGTAAACTATTGTTTATATTTACTGCCTAAAGCAGTACGCTGTGCGTGTGTAGTGGAAGTATCACTGATATTCTTCCACAGAATGAAGAATGAGCGCAGGTTAGAAAATTTTATTGCACGGCCCAGGTCAGGTTTGAAAAGTAGGGACTAAACTGTCCTACCCTGCAGAAAAGTGACGTCCAGCCACCCTTCGTCAAACTAGGCGTGGACCTACAGTCCTACAATCAATTCTAGTTCTTGGAGGTCTAACAAAATTACTGTACCCAATATACAATATCAGTCGAGCAGGCAGAAGATGGGAACAGATTTACGACTATGTAAATGGTATCGCTTGATATTTACGGTCGGTGAGTGACTCGAAATATTATGTCGCGCCAAGTGTACACGCCAGCTGTGGGTTTTAATCTCGTATATATAGTTAGTCGGGTACAAATAAGCAATCCAAATCTGATTCCTAAATCAGATTTTACTTTCTATTAAAGTTTTTTATACCAGTTCATGTGATGTAGACTAATACTTGAACTATTATAGTATACCGATATTACATTGATATGTCTTAAAAGTCCCATAATTTATTCTGGACTCTATTAGTCTATTAACTTTCCTATGAGTAGAGATGGAATTATTTACTTCGGGGATGTTTCTATGACCAACTGAGGAGGTTTTCGACGTAAGAAAATACCCCCCCCCCCCCAAATGGGGTATTTTGAGAGTTAGTCAAAGTGTTTAAATATAACCCCTTAGCAACCTTATTTTAAAGGTACTATAAAAAGAAGAAGAATGGTGCAAACTAGATGTCTCTAATGTTACTCTATCAAATTTGGTGGCCAATTAAATTTTGAATTTTTTATATAACCACTAAAGTTTAGATTACATTTATTGTAAGGCAGATAAACTTACACTCGGTAATTATTTTGAGAACTTAGGATACCAAAATCGTAAAAACATGTCATTACAAGATCAAAAAACATCATTAACATAGCACTGGGTGTTTTGTCTGACCAAAGCCCATTAAGAGGTATTAGAAATACAAATGTCTGATTGTGACATCATCTCTTATTGTTTAACCAGTTAGTATGTGAGACACATTCAGGCCACTTTGACACAGTAACTGGACTTAACAATTTTGTTACTTCTAGTTTTTTCTATTTTTATTAATTTTACTTTTATGCTCTATTGTAAAAATGGAGGTAGACGTTTAAAGAATAAAATTAATAAATAAGTAGTGTGAGATATTGGCTCTAAAGGTGTCATGTATCAAAAATCTTCCGAATCACATCGCGTCGAAACATTGCTCCACAAATTAAATCCTCTAAATAATTTTTTCCTTCATCAACAGAATGATGTTAATCCTAAACTTCAGTTTTAAGCCTTGGCGTAGAAGAAAGTTTTGGGTAGGAGGAGGCTTAACGAAAATTCCGAAACTATGTACTAGAAACTTACAATTTTCCGAAACTCAGTTTCACATCTGTCTGTCTGTATGTGTTTTATTATAACAGATTTAATATCTTAAAATCTAATAAATTAAATTATAACCAAAATTTGGCTCAAATGTTGTATGATAACAAGGGCAGTTACTGAAAAATATATCATGAAATTATCTTTAGCATTTTTAAGATGGCGGCCATTTAAAGCTTTTAAACATTGAATATCTTAAGAACCTGCAATTTCTTTCAAGAATTGCAAAAATAAACAGTTTTTAGAGAATTTTATCACAAATCTAATGACATGAAAATTATTTAAATCGAATAATAAAATAACTGATTTAAAGCAGATTTACTGTGACAAGACGTGGCCCATATTGAGAGCTGCCGTTTATTCAGTTTTGGCATTGTTGGATACTCGGTGAGAACTTTAATGTTGGCCGTGTCTTGTCAGTAAATCTGCTCTAAATCAACTATTTACTATTCCATTTAAATAGTTTTTGGTGTCATTAGATTTGTGATGAAATCCTCTAAAAAATGTTATTTTTGTAATTCTTGATAAAAAATTGCAGGTTCTTAAGGTATTGAAAGTTAAAAATGTTTAATGGGAGCCATCTTGAAAATGTCAAAAATAATTTCATACCATATTTTTCAGTAACTGACCTTGTTATCATAAATATTTGAGCCAAATTTGGTATAATTTAATTTATTAGTTTTTAAGAAACGAAATTGTTTTAACACATATACTGACAGACATATGGGAAACTAAGCATTGGAGACCTTTGTTCATATGGTAAAATATGTTTGTCTTGGACCTGAGCAATAACGTGGTATACCTTTGTCCAGAGAATTACGGGGCACCCTATAGAATAGCATGCTTTGTAACGAAATGATTAAAACAATATTTCATGTGCCTGACTACATGGAGAAATATACGGGTAGGAATCATTCTGACAGTACATAAAATATACACAGGTTGCAAGCACCATTGACTGTAAATTGTATATCCGCGCGTTAATATACTAGTTGGGGACGATATACACTTTATAAACGTCTAAAAAGAATGGTCTTGAATCGTGGAATAGGCAATAAATCCAACTTTATGAACCCACCTATAGTTCTTTTAATAATCCTTTTTATAGGGCCGTAAATTTACTCGGTCCCACAATTATGTGGAAGAATAAAGACCTTTTGAGCTTTTATGGTTCACGTGGGTCCCAACAACCGCCGACAGAAGTCTATCAATCCTTGTGCATGAGTCGAGGAGGCAAGATGTTTGATGACAGTAGGCAGAGGCTAGCTGTAATGAGGAACTGTGGACTTGGACTACCCGCCGACTACCGGCATGCGACATGCGACATGCGACATACGACATGCGACATACGACATGAGACATGCAAGGCTCCCCATGATTAGCGTCAGGTTTTAGGCGCGAATATCCGCTAGCCTTGGGCCAACCTAACCTTCAACCAACGCAACTGCAACAACCAACCCAGTGTGAAGTTCGAGCACTGTACTTTGTTATCCTTGATATTATCTTTTTAAGCATTCATGGTCTTGAACCTTTGAATTGTCCACCGGTTAAATTCACCGGCTAACAAACGTTTTTACCTTCTTTGTTTGAAGTTCATCATTGACGGCAGATGATTTGGAAAGATAACAAGATTGCGATTGCGATTGTCTGTAATCTTATCTCTCTGTTATTGTACAACGTCTGAATTAACCTGCTAACTAACGTATGTTTAAAGTTCTTCTTTGGTTAAAGTTTATCATTGACGTCAGATGATATAAAAAACGTAACAAGATTGCGATTGCAATTGTCTGTAATCTTATCTTCTTATTTTCATTTTCGAATCCTCTTCCATCTTCCAACACTGAAGATTCATTAATCCCAAGATGTCGTTACAATCTGATGACTCAATCCATGTTTGTAAAATTTTTATGACACTTTAAAAATTTTACTTTTTTACAGCTTATGCATTCAAACCGTAATCTGCAGTTGAGGTGGGATTTGGAAAGTTACAATTTCCCCCCCTTTTCAAATAGTTCTCATTCTAATTTTTATATGCTTGAGTTTTATTTGGAACACATCTTACGGGATCTTTCACAAGCCTGGGAGTTTATAAGGCCGAACGGTCTAAGATTTGAACTAGATAGCACTTCTTATCAATGTCATCCTTGTACTGTATCGATTCCCCCACTTATAATACGTAACAAGCTCCTCGCACAGGGCAGTGGCCCGTAAAGACGGGTAGAATAAGGCTTAAAATGGGATTAACATCTATTTTTTTTTTTTTTTTTTTTTTTTTTTTTTTTTTTTTAAGAAAAAACATCCTCTGACTTCATCGTTTATTTGATTACGAATGTTCTGAATGCATTCTTACCAAGAGCGTGAAATATTTGAAAAATAACAAAGAGCCATATGAGACCATAAAAATAATAGTCATTTTGATATTTTGTAAAAGTTAAACATCTAAAAAACCTTGATAACAGAAATAAAGAAAGACATTTGTGCAGTCAAGTAGGTAATATAATTTACTCGTGTTATTAATACTAACAATTGAATTTATTATAAATTTAGAACTTACTTTGACCAGAATAGGTACGTATAACAGGTACTTATTCTATTAATAATCAAAACATACTCCATCAAAGATGGATAATGTTAAAGAAGGTTTTTGTGACGTTCCTCTATAACATCTTTGAAATTGTGTAACATCATCTCCATTTCTACTCTGCTAGCCTAGCATATCAAAATCATTTTTTAAAAAGAAAAATAATTCCAAACAATTTGCGGGATTTTGCGGAGTTAATGAGTTAAACATAAATATTTAGCCTCTTGAAAGGAATTTGTTTATGATACATAATAATTTATTCCTCTAGTGAGTTATTTGACTCAAATGAGTTCTGGAATGTTCCGAACCTTCAATAGTTAATGTTTAAATAAAGCGTAACATATTAGTTTGTAGCAAAATATATTCGAGGCAAATGCAAGGGCGTTTTCATTTTTATATATGATTGTTTTGTTTATAATTTGTTTGTGAAAATGGTGGTAGACGTGGAGAAATGAAATAAACGAAATAAGGTCTGATTCTTGGGGGGTAGGGATCACTGATAGTCTGATAATGCAATTGACGTTTTTATAGATTTATTGACCTTGGATCCTGACTTCTAGAGTGACCAACATAACGCTTCCGTGTCGTCAACAAAACTCAGATTTCTTCAGTAGCCCAGACGCCCCAGCAGTAACAGTCAGACTGCAGAGTGTCTCCGATGGTTTCATGGCCCAACGACCAGGACATGAGCACAAATCGCCGAGATCACTGTGCTCAGACCGGGTGGACCGATTCGTTCCCGGGTTATTACCCAATAGTGTCCGCTCTGTGTCGATCGCTTATTTCGTTTTCTTACAAAATCGACCTTCTTTTACACCTTTTTGGTGGAATCCCCCGTGGAAAACGCGCAGCTCGAGATTCGTTTCCACACGTCTCGTCGGTTCAGTCCGGTGATCGGCTGTCATCCAACCGTGGAGACCGGATTAATAATCCGTTCTATTTTGGATTTGGATGATTCTCGGATGAATTTAAACCAATGCAACGGACACCGCCATTAGCACAACCACAGAATGAGTACAACGTAATTAAAGTACCTAAGTGCATCAGTAAGTACAGTATAATAAAAAGGTTGACACTTACTTTTGCAAATATTCGAGTTAAAAGAGGACAATATAGTTTAATAATTCAAATATAAATTTTTAAAATAATCGAAAAACTAACACAAAACCATTTTAAAATAATTAACTATTTTTTGCTGCCTACTATGCGATTATCTACCCATGTCGTTTCATATGATATCGTTGTTTGGGGCCATGAAAGTACAGAAAACAAAATGACTTTAAATAAAAAAAAGGTTTTTAAGAAAAATTTTTCAACAAATCAGACAGTTTTCATGCAGAGAGTTATTTAGAGAGAGACATCTCTTATTTTCCTGCCATATTCATTCATTCTATATATACCCTTGTTTGTCCGGAAGAATATTAACCTTTTTGACACTGCCGTCTGTAATGAGTACCACCTCCGTAATGAACTAAAATCTTATAGTTCCAAAACATTAGGACCACGTTTTTCGAAAATCGACTCGTTTGTAATGGAGTCATACTTTACAAACTCACTGCCGGGGCGGCTGAGGCAGGAGAGGCGGGGATCCTTTTGGGAAGGGATTAAGAAAACTTCTCTTGTCAAAGAACCCTTACATAATTGAGGAATTTCCGACTTATCGTCGAAATTTAAGCTATAAGAACTTAAACTATTAAAATTAAAAAAGGTTTATACACTAAAATACGACTAGTAATAGCTTTTTTATTAGTATACCTTTACTAGTATAGTTATTTTTATAGAAAATTGACGCTATTGTACAGTATATACTGTCTTAAATAAAGTCAATTTTAAACATTGACTTTTGAAAATTGATCAATTAAGTCTCCGATAGGCTATAAATAAATTTAAAATAACAAAATTTACTGTAAATCAAACATATCACATCTTGTATGTATAATGTTTGTGGTAAATACTAGGATATATCGGTTATAATTGTAAAGTCTATTTATTCTCTGAGCATTAGCAAACTCAATCACTCCAGGGGCGGAACAAAATGTCATCCCTGTTTCTATCTGTCTCTCTACACGGTATGTCGAGAATTAACTTATATAAACTTTGAATTGTGCATGAAATTAATTTCTACATAAACAATGATGGGTTCAAAATTGGTGCATGTCTGTACTTGTAATTTGTGCTAGCGGCAGTGATATCACCAGTAGGTGGGAACATTTTTCTTTTTCTCTCTCCCTGGGAGTTGGAAAAAATCTGTAGGACTATTTGCCTTTTCTGCAGGACAGGATATATCACGAATGAAATAAGCTGTACACTTTTGCAATTTTTGAAATTTTTCAAGTTGCCTCAGCGGAACCTGTTCGTTATTCGATATAATTTAGGCTTTTTCATACCTAGCAAAACGCATTTTTCGAAAGAAACAATAATTTTTAATAAATAAACAAGTTTGAAACCATTAAAACGTTTTCTGATTGTTAAAATTGGTAGCTTGTTTTCCCCTTTAGTCGTTTTTTTAATCAGAGGTTGAATTTTCATAAACAAGTTATTGTTTGAAAATCTGCAATCTTGGACTGGAGATAAGTCATAAATAATTTTGAAAGTATTTTCTGTACCCAATGGCATTTCTAGTTTATTGGTTTTAAGTAAAACAGCTTCGAACCAATTGGCCTTTTAGGAATTTAACCCCTTTCTGAATTGATCCTCTTGTCCTCTTAGATTAACCGTACACACCCAACTTTCCCCCTTCCATTCACTTCAGTTAAACAAAAGTTCTACCCACGGAATTTTTGATTCCAAGAGAAAACATTATTGCGGATACAATGTTCTACTTTCAACCAAACCGATCCATTGAACGGGACCGTTGGCGGTGCACCGTCCCATGAAACCTTTTGTCCTGTGTTTGCAAGCAATCCAGGACCCACACTTGACGTAGACTATTAAAACCGTTGAATAGTCTACTCTGGGACGGGACGTCTACGGGACAGTAGACTTTAGCATAACAATACCTGCCTTCAAGGTTACCTTTGTGCTAGTGCAATTGCATTGTTTGTTTGTGCACTTATTTATTTTGGAATTTTTAATGAATGGATTTTGATCACTCTCCAAATATTTTTACACTACGGACACAGTGTAAGAAATTTGTACGGCGATTTTAGGTATCTAATACTATTTTTATAAACATGTTTGACATAAATCCAAAGTCAATACACTCTAGATCTGTAATTTTCTGTAGATTTGAAATACATCCGACTATAGGGGCTCTGCCCCACGAGCTTCCAAAGTTCCAATGTTAATCTCATGAGAATATTTTTTGTTTTTTAAAACAGCTGATTACTAAAACAAAACTGTTTGTTCAGGTATTATTCTGAATCTGCTAACTTAGAGAGTTTAGCACCTTAAAATGTTTTTGTTTTGTTTTCTAGTTCCATGGCTTTTCCGGTTAAAATTATGTATAAATAAGTGTTTTTGATGACTAGAAACACATTTAAAAAAGTTTGAAAATATACATACATAATAATATATAATATATAAATACATATATATATCTTTATAGCATCTCATTAATCCAAGTTTGTATTATTCGTTTTAGTAAAAACACAAACTCAGGTTGAGTACTTATGTTTAGAAATTGTTAGAAGTTTGGTAACCGTAAACTTTGACCATCTGTTTGACTTTCTAGGTAAGTCAATATTTTTCAATGTTTTGCTGGTTATGTTTATGTTGTGGTAGGTCTTGTTTGAAATGTAAACAGATTAATTGTTTTAAAAAACTTACCTTTATGTAAGATCATTTCACATTCGTGACGTTTTTTAAAAGTAGGAAAGGTCAGGATGGTAGCCAAATAACCAGCCTAGCTCAATCATCTAATCCTAAGCCTGGATCTGTGATAGAAGGCTTTAATAGATGACCAAAATAAGCTGGTAAGAGGAGTCTCAAACATTACGGAATTCTTTGAGGAACCCAACCAGAAAGCAAAAGTTGCTAAAAAAAGCTTCAGGCTGAGATGGCAGCCAAAAACAGTGACCTCTCGAACCTCTTATGGAGCTGTATTTTACTAAAAAGTTGTATTTTTTATTATAAAAAGAAAAAATTCCCCAATAGTATACAAGATAGACCTGAAACTTTTACCACATATTCAGTGTAACACTACCAAAGTTACTGAGTGTTTTTGTACCCATTGAAAGTCTTAACAAAAAGTAAGCAAAACATTTTATCACAGTAAAAACATATTTTTAAACTTATTATTTTATTTATAATTCAAAATTGGACACAATTGAAAGAAAAAAAGCTCAACAGCTTTATAAAATTATAGTAAAATATGTGTTTAAAAACTTTGTGACTAAGATAAGTTGGTTTTAGAAAAGTTCCTTTAAAACTGCTTTAATAGTATAGGCGGTACCTAACCCCCTTTATCAACATATTTTTTTCGTGAAAGTTTACACTCTTGTTAGTTAACTAAGAAAATAATAAAACTCATTCATATTCTCTTATAGAATATTTCATAGGATGAAATTAGTGAAATATTTGCACTACTTTGAGCGATGCATACCGGAAAAACTGTAATAATTATAGCGGTATTGATACTTAATCACGTGACTAAATGGTTCAAAAATCTGGCTAAATTGCCCATTAACCCTCTCAAAAACAGGAGTAGCAGGAATTTTTGGCCCCGCCGATTGCTATTGCTAGAGTTATCTTGTTTCATCACACCTCTTGTTTAAATTTCCATGCCGAATTTTGATCACATATAAGCCTGGTGGAATTGTTACAAAAACCATTTTGAAGAACATGGTCTTCAAAAGTATACAAGTATTGGTTAAATATTGTGGTGGTCTCCAACCTGGAACATTTAAATATATTCTACCTAAACGATGGAAACAGATTAATATACTACCGTATTTTAGACCATGTGATATTTTGAACACTGGTCTTCCCAACCCAAGTTTTTCCACAACCAGCTTCGACCTTATCGACCTTAGTTTGATGATTTTCGCATTTTATGTTCCCTATCACTTTTCCTGAAATTTACAACCACAACCTTGTAATTATTTAGCTAAGACAGCAAGACAATCCCATATGAACTTTATAACTAATTTTCTTCTCAGACAAACATGCTGAGCCAAAGAAACTGTAACACAACATACAGAACCTTAAAATAACCTAAACATACTTTTTGTAATTTCTGAGTTAAATAAAAATCACATATAAATTGTTTTTACAATTTCATTTTTCAGCTCTATAGATAAAGAGTTTCAAGTATTGTAGACGAAATTTATTGCGGTCAAAAATGTAATTTCAGTACAAATTAAAAGTTCAGTGACCACTTTAGTTTAGAACTTAACACAGTCCTTGACTGCTTTTTATAGCTTGTGGCAGCTTATATGTGCGGAAAATAGTCCTAGAAGATTTACACTCGTTCATTACTGCTTGTAAAAAGTAACTAGGCTATAAAGTTATTCTTTAATAACAAGGATAAGATGTTAGTTCAAGGCTATTCAGCGCTCATTTAAATGATTTATATGCCTCGCCTATTTATCTAAGTAATAAGCCATACTTACATATCTGTTTCTCGTTAAGTACGTAGCCTAAGTAATAAGATATTGTCAGTGACATTCGCATCGTTAACCTATTTTCAGTTTATAAAGGATAAATAACAGCATTGGAATTGTAAGGTTCCAGTCCACCTTCCTCTTAGCGCAGCGTCTGAACATGAAGCTGTCACAGACTTGACTCTTGGAATTTGGAGTCATGTACGTCTTGGTTAATAAAGTTACGACGTAGGAGAACAAATCAAACTCCTTGCGTCGTTTCGACATTACAGGACTACAAAATAATGGGAAGCCTAGGTAAAGAAGTGTTCTTATTGCCTCATCAGATGCACAATTGAGTTCACTGTAATGCTTTAGACACGATCTATAAGCACGGTGGAGCAACCGAATTTTCTACAAAATACATAAATATGTTGTATAAGTAAAGTAATGTCATTTTACCAGGTGAAGTTAGGGCTAAGAACTCCTCTCCAACACTTAAACTGGGGACCAAAGGCTTAAAGGTGACTTCCGAACCACCACCACCAATGGCCGGGCAGGCGGGACTGCTTGCAAGGACAGGATCGCTCAGTGGCCACCCATCCAAGCAGCAGCCGCACTCGATGTCGTTTGATTTGGTCTTGATTTGATTTGGTTATCTTGTACCCGCTACACTGCGCCATTGCCATGGTGTGAAGAGTTGATTGAATATAATTGTTGATCTTAGCCCCAGTTTACCTTCCTCTTAGTGGAGCAGGTCCAGATTTTACAGATTACACAAAGAGGTATTATCATTGTGTCATCAGGTGCACATTCTACCTCTTCATCTAGATTGCATATGTCGTGGTCTAGGTGTCTTTGATGTCGAAACGACGCAGGAGAGTTCACTTTGAGCTAGACTTATTTTTGAATATCTTCAGACGTACATGACTCCAGATTCCAGAAGTCAAGTTTGTGACAGCGTCAGATTCCAGATGCTGCACTGAATGAAAGGCGAACTGGAGCTAAACTCAACATTCCTATTGAATGAACCCTTCCCATCAAAACTACGTCTTTGTAAATAATATCATCATCTTAACAGCTTCATAAGAACAATTTTAAACCCCTTTTGCACTTTCAAAACTTTATTTTAAGTCATAACATTTGTGATGTGTTTCATTTTATAGATATAATTAATACGCATCATAACACATCTTTAGTTTTTTTGTACTAAGTGTGTATTATTTTAGTATTTCAACGATGAAGTGCAAGAAAGTTTGAGATTGTGTTTTCTGAATAATCAATAAATTATCGAAAAGTGTAACAACTCGTTACGTTACGTAGTGATGAGACATTGGTTAAAAATGAGACAGCTCCCTCTATTCTAACGACTAAAAGAAGGGTCGTAAAATATTTGTAATATCGTGCTTATGGAACTAAAATCAAGATGGCCGCTAGTACAGCCATAATACATAAATTGTAGCTGACAATATTGTATGGAATGTAGTATAGAAAATATGAAAAATTTAATTGGAAATATCTTTACTAAATGTAGTTCACCATTAAAATTGATTCTGACTGAATATGGAATACAATTTAGCAATCTTAGTTCCATACAACAATGTGGTGAATCTGTACATTAGCACTTGTAATAAGATTACCGCCCCTCATCTCCAGTTGCTCAGGGTAAATGGCAATGTCGGCCCACCTCTAAAATAAGATTAATAATTATAACAATAATTAAGATTATTTTGTCATAATTTTTAACTCTGATGTAGTTGTTAATTCTTACTGTGGCTATTTAAATTATAGGTGAATTTTATTATTATTTGTATAATAAGATTTTAATATTTACAAGGTAGCAGTACGCCACGCCAGGTGTCGTAAAAGACTTCGCTGAGGTTGCATGGTGGTTAAATACCATACGAGTAGAACTTATTCTTGTAGAAATGAAGTTTTATGCAAAGTTAAGAGTCTTTTCTTAACGTATCTTGCTACATGATACAGTCAGAATATTTTCAATACTTGAAACACTTTTTGGGTTTCATATCAGTGTTTAAATAATAAAATTGTACAAACCAAGTCTTTATTAAAATAATTTTGTATGTGTAGGGTTAGTTAGGCTGGTGTTAATGTCACATGTTTGGGAACACATTATTTATTCTGATATTTTCTCGTTGCCATCAGATAACGCTGTAAAAATATTCGATAACGCTGAGACAAAATTCTGCGGAGTGACATGCACGACATTCGGCCGTGTTCCTCATAATAGAAATAAAGCTTCATGCGTAATTTAAAGTCTAGAGGTCAGGTAGTTTTTTATATATTCGTGCGGACAGACAGACAGACAGACAGACAGTAATTAAGTTTTCCAGTCTTTGCGGATGATAGGCTTCATTAAAGCTCAACCAACCATTATATTGATGTAGTTCTAAGTTATACTGTTGTTTTTCGTTCATTACAGACATTTATTTTGTTGTTATTTAAATAATATTAGCGATTTAGATGACTTTATTTACCAATATTGAAGATTCAAGTTTTATCCTTGTAATTTCATTAGTTATTTCGTTTGTAAATTAGCATTTGGCGTTGGCTTGAACAAACGGATTAGGCAAAACCAGTTTCCTTGATTATCATATTTTATGAAGTATTCATATCTATACAGAATACATCCATGACCAGAGCATTAAATTTAGCTACTATTCACCACTACTACTTAATTTACTCACATTCTATTAGTACATGGGTTTTACGAAACTTCGGTGAAATTGTATTTAAATTTAACATATAGCCTATGTAATTTATTAAACAATAGAACTAATTTGAAATGAAAAATTCATGATGAATGTATTAAATTCTTGTACTTTAGTTTATGTTTCTGCTACTAGAAGTACTTTAAGAAATTATAAATATATTTGTATGAACCTTATGATCGAATCGAAATTCAGACATTGGGTAATGGCGGATCCAGTTTTCGACGAAATCAAAATGACGAAGTCAAAGTCAGATATAAAAGTTTTCCATAAACCTAAACCAACTCTCGGTCGAATAATATTCGAGCGATGACAAACCACGTGTTACAGAAGCAAGGAATTATTCAACGTGTCCAATCATAAAAATATTGTTTGTGATCAAAACGTAAACATATGCGCATAGAGAAAACATGTGTAGAATATAGGCGCAGAGTGACAGGGCGGTCAGTCCGGCTGAAAGGATGACAGCTGTTTTTGATACTCAAAAGTTGACAATATGACTATGTTGAGTTGTTATGTAATGAAGTAAGTATGGGATTGTATATAAGTCGATAAATTATACTAGTTTCTGGGTGTATTTTTACTGTAACGTAGCAGCTATATTAGACTTAACACGGTCACTCCCGAGGTTTGCACAGTGCTTATGCTGTGTTTTCTGAGTAACCCAAGGCTTCGTTAACAACTTGGGTGCCAAAGCGTTAAAATGGGAATGATACAGGTAAAATATCTCCGTAAAAAGGTAAATCACGAAAATAAGTAAGTAAACAGTCATAGGCATTTCTTATGATTTCTTTCAGTTTAGAGTTTCTTGATCTTTTTTCAAAATGATCAAGAAAACATATTTAAGAATGTCTATCGTACAAGTTTCCTAAGAATAAAAAAGTCATTGGTGAAAAACTAATGTAAATGGGCAAGCTGCAATTGTATCCAACATAAATTTACGCCATTCAAAAGAAAATACCTCGTTACCAAATTTGTCTGACCTTAATATTTTGTAATGCGACACTTCATTCTGGTATTAAGATAGTTTATGCGTAATAAAGAAGATCGCCCTAAACTGGATCCTTGAAGCACACCTTGTATAATAACCCACTGGGTCAGATATTAAAAATCCTCAAGCCACATAGAATTATTTAGACGCTAATAGTGTCTCCATCACGAGAACATTTCTTTAGCCACAGCCACTTCAACAATACAGCCAATCAGCATTTTTAATACTTCAATACGCCTTCCAGACAGAATTTTAAAATATTAAATAGTGCCTCTATTAGAAGAACATTCTTTCATAGGTGTAGCCGCTATAAGAATCCTTTCCATCAGGATTTTTAAACACTGCTCAAGACCTTCCTCATATCATTTTTAGATGCCAAATAAGTTCTAAAATTCTCTTTCAGGTACTACTGCAACAAAAGCAAAGTAAAGTAAAGCTGACTTATTTTACCAGACAAATTTAGGGCTAAGAAACCCTATCTTACACTTAACCTGGAGACTAACGGCTTAAAGGTGACTTCCGAACCACCCACCAATGGCCGGGCAGGCGGGCTGCAAGGACAGGACCGTTCAGCGGTCACCCATCCAAGCAGCAGCCACGTCAGATCTGATTATCTTGCGATAACCGTTTGTACTCGTTGTACTGCGCCATTGGAAAATGTACAAAAGGCAGCCAATGAGCATTTTTAGTGCTACAAATAGCTTTCTACCCAACATTTTAAAATCCTTCACGAGATAAATTTTCATTTACAGCTAAGTTTCGCTGATATCAGCGATCATAGAATAGTTACTCAGATATGAAAACAGTTGTCTCCAAAACCGAGAAATCTAAGACGAAAATCAATACCTTTCCAGACAGTGAGGAAGAAAAGAGAAACCTACGTCTGACACTATAACGTAGGCTTATCCTTAACCTGAACAATACCAGTAGAGTAAAAAAGCCCTTATTATACAACAGAAACTCATTCTGTGGATTAAAAGGGATTTAGTGACGTGTTAATTCAAACTATGCGAAGAACTGTGCTCTCCAAGAAGTAGGGTTATTGAATACAAAAGGAGGATATTTTCTTAATTCTTAAAAATAAACTTTTAAATTACCTTTGTATTGAAATTCTGAATGCACAAAAATCAAATTTTGTTTCAGAGCTCGTTACCAGAGACAGTTCAGGACGACCCCACGTAAGAGGGCAGTTTAGAACATTGTTGGATGTAAAGACCCTGAATATAAATTTGTGGGACGCTATTAATTATTTACTTTCCTAATATTTACTGCTTAAGGAAATCAACGTATCATTTGTAGAATAGGGAGTATATAACAGTATGAAACACCAATAAGCAATCCTGTCTGTGATTGTATCCCTTTTTTACCAGTACTATCGACCTTGCACAGTATCGTATTTCACAGGGCAGAATAAGGGTTAAGGGATCGGCTCCTTCTTAAAATAGTAAAAGTTAATCGAAAAAAATCTTACAAAAACAATCAAACTTTTAGAACATGAAGCCAGTCAGCTCACGTTTATTCAGAGCAAAATGAATTCTGTGTATAGCTAGAATACACTAGAACGTTACATGCTTCTTTGTTACTATTAGCATATATTACGCAACCCCATGAGGATGATTTGTAACATTCTGTGGGAGGAAGAATGTCCTATAGTGGAGCATAGCCCTACGCAACTACGCTGCTACGTCTCGATGGTATGTGTGCTGGAAGTCACCAGTAAACATGTGTTTGTCCATGTGGGGGTTTCTTAGTGGTATGTGCTATGAGTAACACGAAACAAAAGAAACTACCCGATGGCAAGGATGTTAGTATTAATGCTTTCGATGGCCTGAAAGAATACTGACCCAGTCACTGATACTTTGCCAGTGGAACTAGCCTAACACTGACCTCAGAAATAACGGAAATAATCCTAGACCTCATCACACCTCGACTGTAGGAATGATTCATCTCCTGTGTAATTAATACAAAAGTTTTTACTATGAACTTCTCCAAAACCAGACTATTCTACAGCTGATGGTCAAGCAATAATAATTTAGTCTTCCATTTCATAAATCCATGTTATACAAGTTTTTGGAACCTTGGTCTATCACTGGAGGAGTTAAACAAATTTTGTTGTTTTTGTTTGTCTGCCCATTAAATTCGATAATGGTGCATGTCACTCTATGGGATTTGGCTGGGCGTTAGCGAATATCTTTACATTGTCTTATTGGTAATCGTGGTAACAACGGAAAAATTCGGAATAAATTAATTTGTAAACAAACTCAGTACACTATCAGAAATGTTTCAATAACATTTGAAAATAGACACGTAGCCTAAATATTCCTACAACATCATACATTCTAATCCTAATAATATAAATGCGAAAGTGCTTTGTTGGTTTGTGTCGTTTTCACGCGTAAACTACTCCAACTGATTGTACTGTAAATTTTAACATGAAAATTCCTAGGTCCCTAGGATGAACATAGGACTATTCTTACTTCGTTAATCCTTCCGGGCTACGCCCCACTGGTCTTTAAAGCTGTAACAAATGCCATATTGGTCTCTGAAGCTGTGTAATATTAATTGAATTAGCCTGTCAAATGTAATCAACTGTTTTTGTAATCAATTCTCTATTTATTTGTTTACATTTATAGTGATTAAATTATCTAAAGAGTATAGTTTTTACTAAGAATCAAGGATTTTGGTTTTAGCGATTATGTAAGTACTGGTCTACCTTATAAAATGTAGATTGTTCGCCTGGTAAAATAAGACATTCTTTACTTTTTTTTTAAATGTCCTAAAACATAAGAAGGTCAGAACCTGACTCCGAAGACTCCCTTTGAAGCAGTCGACAAGAACTATGCTAGATGGAATTTGAACTAATGTACGTATTAACACGTTTACTACAAATTTAAAGACTCATATAAAACCCATCTTTCGTTCTCTTTTGACAGAAGTACGCTCCTCTGATCTGGGATACACATTTCCTTGATCGGGAAACAAAACAAAATCAAATTCGGTAACAATACTAAGAACTACTAAGAACATACTAAGAACGAAGCAAATTACAATGGCTAATTATTACTATTTTTTGCGTATTTTCTTGATCGGGAAACAAGGCAAACTTAACATTGGCGTCGGAAGTATAATCCACTCGAACCAGAAATGCTCATAGATGTTTGATTTACTATGGAAGGAATGTGAAGGAAACAGGATTTTTCCGGACATTTGCCATTGTTCAGTGAAACAAAAAATCAGTAACACTACGTTTCGAGATGTGCAATCTGATCTCTTCTTCAGGTAAATAACTAACCTAAGACATAATTGTTTGTGTTAATCAGAAATTGCAGATCCTCGAAACGTAGTGTTACATGATTTTATTTTATTTCACTAAACGATGGTAAATGTCCGGAAAAAATCCTATTTCCTTCATGCTCATAGAGTTGCAAAACATATGAATTGCGTGCGAAGCCGCGGGTAACTGCTAGTCATTTATTATAACGAATTTATGTGTAGACTTTTATTATATGAATGCTGATAGGAAGTCCAATTGGATGATAAAACTTAATCATGAATGAATTCATGTGGCAAGATATATCGACAAAGATTTCATCTGAAGTTAAATTTATGTATGGAACTTAATTTCCACATAGACGAAAATGAGTTTATATATTGTGTGCATTACCAACCATGGAGCTGGAATGGCTGAGCGTTATTGTAGCATACCACTCAGTAGGCTGACAAAATTTCTCTAGTTTTGCTGGGGATGTACAAATTTCTTTTCCGTGTGATTGTCTAATCTTTGTATTTGTCAATAATGAAATAAGCTATAGGTGTAAAATTTCCCATTGAATCTGAGCGAAGCTAGTTACGCGATACATGTTGTGCGTACTCCTGCCTTGTATTTAACAGTGTATCACAACTCTGGTGTTTGGAGTGGAACACGCCACTCCACACTCCACGCAATGGGCCGCGCGCCGAATAATTTGCTGCTTGGTGGCGTGTCGGGAGGAAGACGCCATGCTAGGCCGGTGCCGCGGTTCTGGTGAGTGCCTCCAATCTGGGTTCCACGATCCTGCTGCTGATTACTGCACTTTTAATTGTGGGAACATTCACTCGAGTGAGATTTACTTTTGGTTTCTCACCATTGACAAGTCCGCACTGACCCTCCATACCATAACTCACAACGAACACGGGCCTCTTTTCTACTTTCACCAGGAGGTTCCTCGAGCCGTCCCAGCCGGACAATTACAGGAGTGCACCAAAAAAAAACTACACAAGAACTCTGATGAAAATACAGGAATATTCTTGTCACTGCCACGTCCAAGAAATATACTGTTCACACTCGGTAAAGTTAAAGAGGGGTTTAATCCGTCGTTTACTTTGAACTTCAAAGGAATTATCATGATCCGTATAATGCTTAAAAGGTCAAAGCATGTGAGGAAGCTGAGTATGGTGTCAAAAGGAGTATTCACTCGGTTTAGGGGTTTCTCATTCCGCGGGGAAAAGAATCGTAATAAAGGTTAAGGATTAGTGAGGAATGGAAAGGAGCAGTGCTAACATCCCAAAATGGAAAAAAAGGCGGCAGAGGATTTTTTCTGTTGTATAAGAATTTTCTAAAATGTTAAGGAAGAGGTAAACCAGTCTTGTGCACATTCATACAAATGGGGAAAAGCGTTTCCACTCTTGTAGTATAAGAATGTCCTAAAATGTTAAGGATAGGAAGTAGGCTGTACACGTCCCAAAAATGGGAAAAACGCGCGGGGGGGATTTCTCTGTTAGTATAAGAATCCTAAAAGGTTAAAGAAAAGGAAAGAGGGTGATCACCTCCAAAAAGAGCGGGATGTCTGTTCAAAATGCACTGAAGCTATGAAAAGGTATTAAAATCACCTTCTTCAAACAAAGCAGTACTACTTATTCTATTAAATTTAAAGATTCTAGTTTGTTGGAGTGTACAAAAGACTACGGTTTACTGTGGTATAACAATACAGTACACTAGCAGATAAACGCATGACTGTACTGTTCTGTAGAGACACACTGGCTGTGAATGACGGTAATGCTGATAACCAGTGTCTGAGGAAGATTGACAGAAGGAATGACTGAGAGGCACAGGACAGACAGGGACAGACAGGAACAATATCGCCTGATGACATCACACATCGCACCGAGACCGCTGCTGTGGTTACTCATTGTTTTTTCCTGGCTGTAGACGGGGTACCAGCTGCGAGTCGAATGAATCAGGAGGATTGTAAATCTTAGTTGAATTTGTATTTTGATGTAAAACCGTGTTTTATATTGTGTTTCGGCCAATTGTCATGGATCAATGCTTTCGGCGTTGATTAGGCCTTATCGGTTTTCAGTGTAGAGTCGGTTGAAGGTGAAAAAAATATAATGCAATGTTTATACCGGGGGTGTCTAAACTGTCTCATACCAAAAGCCCCACTCCCCGTATTGACTTTCTTATGAATAAGAGATGAAGATGGGTTTACTTTGTAGCCTTGTTTCATATGGACCAACCGAGAAAGTTTTTTATGTATGATTTAATTTTAGGACCCCCTCTTAATAAAAATGGGAGGGGGAGTTTGGAATGGTATAGTCGAAACGTTTTTAAAATTAGGGATCTTGTGGATAGTTTAGTAAATGGATATTTAAAATTTTTAAAAAAAAAATAAATCTTGGAAGTCTCGCCTCAATGTAATTCAGATGAGATGCTCGAAATGACTACCATGTAACTTCTTGACCAAAAATGAAGCCTGGTATTCAATACTGCGTCCTCACATTTTGTAGGAATATTAGGTGTGGAAAAATCATCTCACAAGTGACTGGGGTAGTTTTTTTTTTTTACCGTTTTTTGGCACGTTTTTGTTTTTTGTTTGTTTTTTTTTTTTTTTTTTTTTTTTTTTTGTTTTTTTTTTTTTTGTTTGTTTTTTTTTTTTTTTTTTTTTTTTTGTTTTTTTTTTTTCGTTTTTTTTTTTTTTTTTTTTTTATTTTTTTTTTGTTTTTTTTTTTTGTATTTTTTGTTTTTTTTTTTTAAAAAGACAAATTCGAAATTTAATTTGCACACCAAATTTGTATTAGCAGTAGTAACAATTAAAGGCCTGCTAGATTGTGCCATTCTTCTCTGGCCACAATTATGAGGTTGTCCTTTTTGATTGGTCGATTTCTATTTAAAACATTTTGATTGTTTACCCCCAAATTAAACTCAGTTTTGTAGTTTTGGGGGGGAGGGAAGAGGTGGGTCAAAATTGGTCATACATAAAAATATTTCTCAGTTGGTCATATAAACATCCGGCCCAGAGTAATATCCCTTCATTTTGGTGTATTCATTAGATAACTAAGTGAGGCCGAGGGCGAAGGTTACTTTGATACCAAATACAAATATGATATTTTTTTCGTTTGAGCTTCTTCGTCGTCCGACTTTCTTTCGTATCTCTTCAGGACCACACATGACTCCAGATTCACAAGAGTCAAGTCGTGAAACAAGCGTTCATATTTACCCAAACACTGCAATAAAAGGAAAGTGAACTGGAGCTAAACTCAAAAATTCCAGTTGAAATCAACCCATCCTATCATAGCTCGTTATGTATAAAAATATACATACAAACGTGGAGTAATACATGAGTAATTTATTAACCATGCGATGAGTAAAGAAACTGGATATTATCAATATGAGAGCTTCCACATTTTTTGGTATAATTGGAGTTGGTAAAAGTCCTCACCCATGGGCACACATTTTCTAACTCAAACTATCAAGCTTTAACCAAACTGCTCTTAAATACTATTGGTTTTGTTAAATAACTATGGTTTCTATACAATTATTTGAGATATGAGGTATGTATACATTTTTTGTGGTTATTTTGATGACTATCCCTTTCCTCTTCTTCGATGAGTCAAAAAAGATCCAACCGTTATCTATTAATTGGCATCATATCCTGTTATAAAAGGTATATTCTTAATCTAATGATATCAATTGTAACAGTAAATTTCACACCAATTACAACCTAAAATTTAAAGAAATACGCCTATCCAAAAAGTTGTAAATAAACTAAATTTGGCCATTCCAAAAGACAATAAATATCCTTTTTAATAATAGATTTGATAATGTAGAATGTACATAATATTTATATTGTATAATCAATCAATCTGAGTGTGTTTTAGGCCTCGGGACTGGAATCAAAGTATTCTGTCAAGATCTGTGGATGGGGAGGAGTCTGGTATGTCGTCAAGAGGAAAACCTTTTCAGGATCTCAAGGGTCTGCGGTACAAAGGGCAGCTCATGGTTTGGAGATAGGTTTACAAGCCCTTTGTAGACGGCGGCCGTCCTCTGTAGCCGAGTGTGTTACGCGTTGTTGGTTACTGACCAACGAGGTCCCAGGTTCGAATCCTCGTCTCGGCCATGGTAGTTTTGCATACTAAAAAACATATGATACCAACATGATATCGTTTAATAAACGATTTTAGAAAATTTGAAATAATACAGGACACCAAATATTAAAATGTTGTTTCTAATGATAACTTTCAAAGTAATTTTAAATTTTTTGATTTTGTACTGATTTTATCTTTTTAATACCTTATTTTGTATTTATAAAAATGTCCTCAGACTATAGTGTAGTTATTCTATTCGTATGTATGGAGCACCTCATATTAGAAAGGCGCCCTCTGATGACTTTATAGTTAAATACATTCAGTGGTGTAGATTCGCATTGATTGTATAAGGACAAAATTAAAGGAATACATATAACGTTTCAACGGTTTTAATATTTTTTAATATCCTAACCTTGGATGACAGGGGGGACGGGACATCTCTAAAATAAACAAATTAAGTAAAATAACTGGACAACAATCTGTGATAATTTTTCATGTAACACTAACACAGGTGATGAAAGGTACTTTGGTTGTTCAGGCTCCGTTACGTTCTGTCCGACCATTGTACTTCGACTTTTTGGGTTTTTTTTCGAAAAAAAGATCAATACACCAAACGGTAAAACTATGCCAGTTAATACAATACTTACAACTTGTTGATGAACAATGAAGAAACTAAAATGTTTGCAAGGCTATCGTTACTCAAGGACATTGTAACAAGTATAATTTGACGTGTGAACTAAAGACAGAGGAGAACAGGTCAGAACAGAATGTAAAATTTTTTCGATGATCAATAATTTAATTACATTTACTTAATATTGTATTTCCAGTTAACTTTACCAATTTTCTTTCATTTCGCAAAATTTTTCTCTCTATACTCTTATAGACCTCGTGCTAGCGGCTTTCTGGTTAATCACATCTAAATTGTCGTATCTACCTGTGGGATTCTCTGAATCTTTGAATAAAAAAAATCAAGGCGGGTGGTTGTGGTAATTAAATATATTTGCAATGCTGCCCAGGGGCCCTGGTATCGGTGGTTACGGGCCCTGCTAAATTGCACCTGCGATTGTGACACGTACACTGTCCTGACTCCTCACCACTCACATCTGTATTCTGCTGGACCTCGCCTCACATGGGGCCGGGAACCCCGCGGACCGCGATGTGGGACTTGTAGAATGGTGGCCCGGATGTGAGCGGGAGCGACTCCCCGCTTCCACTTCCGGCTTGGGGAGCACCGACCTTTAATTGCTGGCTAAGGACTGTTCGCTGCTGCTCTCGTCGCTCCAGAGGTCCACCGATACAGTCGTATAACTGATCCTTGCTGGGTACTGTACGTGGATGAGGACAAAGATACCTTTCGGATAAGATATTTTGTTTACTCTTCTCATCACTGGTTTCTCCTCTACTGTTAAAGAAACCTAGACGATCTAAAGACTCAGACTTAATCACCTTGTCGGATTAGATTCTTGTTTTACTCTTTTCATATACTGGTCTCCACTATCTGTTAACCGATCTTCAAGACTTCAGACATAATCAACCTGTCAGATTAGATACATGTTTACTCTTCTCATTACTGGTTCTCATATCTGTTAAACCGATCTCCAAGAATTCAGACATAAACCCCTGTCGGATTGATATTGTATTATCTTCTCATTACTGGTCTCCTATCCTGTTTACCGATCTCAAGATTTAAGACATAACCACCATGTCGGATTAGATACTTGTTTACTCATTCTCATTACTGGTCTCCTAATCGGTTAACGATCTCAATGATTCAAGAACCATACCAGCCTGTCAGTATTAGATACTTGTTTACTCTTATCATCACTGGTTCCTATCTGTTAAACCGATCTCATGACTCAGCCCATAATCACCTGTCGAATTAGATACTTGTTTACTCTGTCTTCATTACTGGTCTCCTATCTGTTAACCAGATCTCAAGACTCAGATCTTAACCAACTATCGTGATTAGATACTTGTGTTATCTCTTCTCATTACTGGTCTCCTATCTGTTAAACGATCTCAAGATTCAGACATAACCACCTGTCGGATTAGTTACTTGGTTACTCTTCTCATTACTGGTCTCCTATCTGTTAAACGATCTCAAGATTCAGACATAACCACCTGTTCAGATTAGATACTTGTTTTAGTCTTCTCATCACTGGTCTCCTATCTGTTAACCGATCTCAAGACTCAGACATAATCACCTGGCAGATTCAGATAATTGTTTAACTCTTCCTCTTTACTGGTTTACCTCATCTGTTAACCCGATCTCATAGATGCAGACATAACCACCTGTCGGACATTAGATACTTGTTTACTTCTTTCTGTTTACTGGTTCTCCTATCTAGTTTACCGATCTCAAGATTCAGACATAACCACCTGCTCAGATTAGATACTTGGTTACTCTTTCATTACTGTCTCCTATCTGTTAA